>NC_056740.1:14410437-14710437 GCF_019279795.1 Protopterus annectens
TACACCACATTAGTGGTGTTGCAGCTGAAGCTATTGTGGACTATGATGGGTAGGCTATGGTTACATACTTTGATGCTACTGCCTTGTCTAATATATTGGCAACAGCAGCAATGGCCACAAGGGAAGGTGCCAGCAGTACCCTTGGGGTGGGTGGTCTCCTTCTGTGGGTTTGTTTCCAGCAGTTTCTTGATGGACCTAGTTCTCTTATAGCAGAAGTTAGGTTGATCACCAACTGCTTTGTGAACCTCAGGGTTGCATTGCAGGATGTCTCAGTTTCTCAGGATAGTCTTTTTAATGTCCTCTCTGTCTATGAAAATGGGAATAGGGAATCTAGGGGTGTGATCCTCTTTGTTCTTGGGTGTCACAGTGAACCCGTATTTTAGGATGGGTCAGTGACATGGGTGCCTGTGCTCTGTAACTTCCTTTGCGATTTTGTTAACTAGTTCAGTAGGGTATTGTTTCTCTATGAACAGTTTCTGTAGAGTTTTGCTTTCCCTGTTGAAGTCAGAGTCTTCGCTCATGATTCTGCTGAGGCGCACAAATTGGCCTTTGATGATGTTTTTCTTCATGAAGCCAGGGTGTTGGCTTCTGTAATCAAGTAGATTGTTTCTGTGGGTGGGGTTTCAAGTTGGATTTGAAGCAGTGCCAGGGTCATGTCTAGAAAGTTTATTACTGTGCCTCTGCCTGCTTCTGTAAATCTTAGGAATTGGATACTATCTTTCAGTTCAGTTAAGAAGCTGTTTAGGTCTTTGGGTGTCCCTTCCCACAGAAGGAACATATTGTCAATGTAACGCTTATATAGCGCCACTTGTTTGAAGCTACTGTGTTTAGTGAGGGTGTATGCCTCCCATGCGCTGAGGACTAAATTTGCATATGCTGGGGCTATTTGGCACCTATGGTGATTCCCTTTAACTGTTGGTAGATAACATTATTAAAGGCAAATAAGTTGTTTTCTAACACTAGTTGGAGTAGGGTGCAGAGTGTGTCTTCTATATCTGGGTTGTAGTTCCTGTGATTGGTCAGATAGGATCTGACTAGAAGGATCCTCTCTTGGTGGGGGATACTGGGGTACAACGTTACTATGTCGAACATGACCAGTATTACTTCACACCTCTGGTTCCCTTGTTGATAGAGATGGATGTCATTTAAAAATTTCCAGGAGTCTTTTAGGTAGAATTCAAAGTTCTGGACTATTGGGTTAAAGTAATAGTCCAGTAGCCATAAGATGTATTCAGTCTTGGTTCTTTTTAGGGTCTTTGTGGACCTTTGGGATCCTGAAAAGGATCCCTACATTGGGAGAGTCCACTTGCATGAAGAAGAACTCTTCTTTGGTGATTTTCATTTGTCTCAATAGTGTCAGTAGTAGGGTGTCTATGGCTTTGAATTTGAGGAGAACTTTGGTTCTGGTAATGGTGTGGTAGCTGTCGTCTTGGGACATCACTTGTTGCATCTTTTGGATGTAAACCACTTCTGTCATCACCACCACCCCTGCTCCTTTGTCAGCTTTTAGGATTCTTAGGTCTTTGTTGCTTTGGAGAGTGAAGAGTGCCTCATTTTCTAGTTTGTTCAGGTTGTGGAACCTGTTGGGGTTTTTTTATTGAGAAATGACCTGAGTTCATTTTCGCACAGTTTGGAGAAGATGCTGATATGGTGGTTCAGTGTGGGGTTGATAGTGCTACCTCTCCTAAGTACGGTGGGCCCTGCATCACTAGTCCTGCTAGAGAGTGAGCTTTCTAAGCTGCTATGGGGAGAGGCATTATACATTCTTCGTCCCCCTGGCGTGGGTGTATTGGGTCTGCCTGGTCTGGTTGGGATTAAAGTCATTAGTCTGTGGTTGGTGGCTGGTGAGGAGATGTTCCTGCAGTTGGGTCTAAGTGGTATAGTGTACCTGGTTTGAGGTGCATCATCAGGGGCATTTCTATGTATAATCGTTGCCCCGCTATTTCTTTGTCCATCGGACTGACCGAGAGGAAGTTGGTGGCTGGTGCATGGCTCTAACTCTGTAGGCTGACAAATGTCCAGCTGTATGATTATTGTTTGCATTGGCCAGTTCCATCCTCCTACTGGTTGAATCTGCGGCCGTGGTACCCCTATTGTTCCCTTGTCTTGGGCTATCCTCAGTAGTCGTGAGCCACGCGTGTGCTACAGTATTTACTTGGGCTATGTAGTCGTTGCTTATGGTATCTATCCCTGGTGTGTAGCTTGCACTATTTTTATTAGTGTACTGTCCTTGTTCATCACTTGCAAAGGTTGGATTGAGACTGTGCTATGCCTGACCATAGAACCCATTAGCTTCTCTGTTGTAGTAGTTGTTGGTCGGTTCTGACAATACTACATTATTACTGGTCGCATTAGAGAATGCAGTACTTCTATTGGTTACATTAGAGAATACAGTACTTCTATTGGTTACTTGCCCTTTGCTGTGCTTATCTGGTGTACTGTGGGCTTTGTATTCCTGCCTACTATTCCTAAGGGCAGTAGTGTAACCTGCATTATTGTAGCCTCCAAGTTCCATGGACATGTAAGGGTCATTAGGGCCAATGGGGGACATAGCGACCCCTAGGCCATTTTGGCTATTTGGGTTACCCATCGTGGGTTGAAAATTGGTACTGTTACGTTTGGATCTCATGTCTGGGTCATTATTCCTAGTGAACACGTAGATAGAACAAAACTCTGAGAACAACAGTGGTCACAGAAGCACAGAACTTTAATGAAGCTTTCAGGCTCTCAACCCTTCATCAGCATTACACAATATACAAATTTACATCATTTAAATAGAGGAACAATTAAAATCACATGATCAACCAGCCAATGAACTTTTTTTTAAAAAGTTATTTAAAAGGGAAATGTTTAAAACATAAAAATATGTACAAATAATGTGTTATACATAATATATCATTTTTAGTAGTATTTTATAAGTTATTTATTTGGCGTTTAACTAGTATTGGTTTTATACTAGTAGTGTTATTTAATCCTGGTGGATTTTCAGCCTGTAGTCTTATTATCCACTCTAGTTCTCTTGTTTCTACAAGGTTATTTATATCACCCCCCCTCATACCCACTTGTATTGCATCTATACATCTGAATTTAAAAGTATGTGTATTGAACTCATGTATGTGCTTATATAGGGCATTAGTCTGTATTTGTCTGTTTATTTCAGACCTATGTTCAATTATACGGTCTTTCAACCTCCGTATAGTCTTCCCTACATAAAATGCTTGACAATTTACACAAGTGGCAAGGTAGATAATCTTTGTGGTATTACAATTAGCATTAACATGAAAATAAAACTTCTTATGCGTTATGGGGTGTATAAAAATATTTTCCCTTCAAAATATCAGCACAGCAGGTGCAGTTATAGCATTGTAGGTCCCTTTGTTACTATAACCAACATTGTGCCTTATGTCAAAATCCTTATAACACAACATGTTTTTCATGCATTGGTTATTTCTATAAGCAAAACTAGGTCTGGATCCTACTATATCACTTAACTCTGGCATGGCCATAAGTATAGGCCAATTTTTATATATTATGTTACTAATTTGATTAGAGTAACCTGAGAAGGTTGTTATATATCTTAATCTAGTGTCCTTCTTTTTAGTAGGCACTAAATTACCATTATCTGCATCTATATTCTCCTCTAAAAATATTGGTTTATAACTTGTTTTCCTACCCTCAACTATCATATCAATATTTTTCTGTATAATAGTCTCAGAGTATCCACTTCTTAAAAATTCAGCTTTCATTATGGATGTCTCATTCAAATATACCTGCTCTTCTGTTGTTAATCTGCTTATTCTAATTAGTTGTGACTTAACTATACTTTTGAACACATGTGGGGGGTGCATACTATTACTATCTAGATATCTTATTGTATGCACATCTTTTATGTACCATAGTATGTATTGTTTCATCCTTTTATACACTTTCACATCTAGAAATACAATCTCATTGGAAGATGAACACATTTTAAAGTTAAAGAATTGTGTAGTGTTATTGATATATGTGACAAACAAGAGAAGATCTTCCTCTGTACCATCCCATATGAAAAAGCAATCATCTACGAATCTAGCATAGCTTTTCACATGTATATTCAATGCATGCTTATTACTCAAAATATATTCTTTCTCCCACTGAAACAATACAAGATTTGCAAAAGTATTAGCAACAGATGTACCCATGGCAACTCCTGTTAGCTGTTTATATGGTGTGCCATCAAAATAAAAATATTGTTAGTCAATACTAAGTGAAGAAGAGAACATATATTTTCCACATCTCGAGGGTGTTTGTTGGTACTAGACAATAACAACCTTCTAATGGCTTCTACTCCATAGTCAATAGGAATAACAGTGAATAGTGATTCTATGTCCAAAGTTACAAAATAAAGCTGGGGGAAGCTGTTGTGTACCATAACTTAAGCTTCCTTAAGAAATGTGTGCTATCCTTCACTATGCTTCCACATTTAGGTAGTAGTTCAGATAAAGTAATTTGTAAATATTTGGATATAGTTTCGGTTATCCAGCCCTTACCTGAGACAATAGGTCTCAGGGGGGGGGGTTTCTAACGACTTATGTATCTTCGGGATCCCGTATATTTGGGGGATCTTTGGACATGGTGTAGAGAAGTAGTTGAATATATCAATTGATATGTCATTACTTATTTGCATATCATAAATAGCCATGTTAACTTGTATAACACATGAACTACTACCTAAATGTGGAAGCATAGTGAAGGATAGCACACATTTCTTAAGGAAGCTTAAGTTATGGTACACAACAGCTTCCCCCAGCTTTATTTTTGTAACTTTGGACATAGAATCACTATTCACTGTTATTCCTATTGACTATGGAGTAGAAGCCATTAGAAGGTTGTTATTGTCTAGTACCAACAAACACCCTCGAGATGTGGAAAATATATGTTCTCTTCTTCACTTAGTATTGACTAACAATATTTTTATTTTTGATGGCACACCATATAAACAGCTAACAGGAGTTGCCATGGGTACATCTGTTGCTAATAGTTCTGCAAATCTTGTATTGTTTCAGTGGGAGAAAGAATATATTTTGAGTAATAAGCATGCATTGAATATACATGTGAAAAGCTATGCTAGATTCGTAGATGATTGCTTTTTCTTATGGGATGGTACAGAGGAAGATCTTCTCTTGTTTGTCACATATATCAATAACACTACACAATTCTTTAACTTTAAAATGTGTTCATCTTCCAATGAGATTGTATTTCTAGATGTGAAAGTGTATAAAAAGGATGAAACAATACATACTATGGTACATAAAAAAGATGTGCATACAATAAGATATCTAGATAGTAATAGTATGCACCCCCCACATGTGTTCAAAAGTATAGTTAAGTCACAACTAATTAGAATAAGCAGATTAACAACAGAAGAGCAGGTATATTTGAATGAGACATCCATAATGAAAGCTGAATTTTTAAGAAGTGGATACTCTGAGACTATTATACAGAAAAATATTGATATGATAGTTGAGGGTAGGAAAACAAGTTATAAACCAATATTTTTAGAGGAGAATATAGATGCAGATAATGGTAATTTAGTGCCTACTAAAAAGGACACTAGATTAAGATATATAACAACCTTCTCAGGTTACTCTAATCAAATTAGTAACATAATATATAAAATTGGCCTATACTTATGGCCATGCCAGAGTTAAGTGATATAGTAGGATCCAGACCTAGTTTTGCTTATAGAAATAACCAATGCATGAAAACATGTTGTGTTATAAGGATTTTGACATAAGGCACAATGTTGGTTATAGTAACAAAGGGACCTACAAATGCTATAACTGCACCTGCTGTGCTGATATTTTTGAAGGGGACAATATTTTTATACACCCCATAACGCATAAGAAGTTTTATTTTCATGTTAATGCTAATTGTAATACCACAAAGATTATCTACCTTGCCACTTGTGTAAATTGTCAAGCATTTTATGTAGGGAAGACTATACGGAGGTTGAAAGACCGTATAATTGAACATAGGTCTGAAATAAACAGACAAATACAGACTAATGCCCTATATAAGCACATACATGAGTTCAATACACATACTTTTAAATTCAGATGTATAGATGCAATACAAGTGGGTATGACGCGGTGTGATATAAATAACCTTGTAGAAACAAGAGAACTAGAGTGGATAATAAGACTACAGGCTGAAAATCCACCAGGATTAAATAACACTACTAGTATAAAACCAATACTAGTTAAACGCCAAATAAATAACTTATAAAATACTACTAAAAATGATATATTATGTATAACACATTATTTGTACATATTTTTATGTTTTAAACATTTCCCTTTTAAATAACTTTTTAAAAAAAAGTTCATTGGCTGGTTGATCATGTGATTTTAATTGTTCCTCTATTTAAATGATGTAAATTTGTATATTGTGTAATGCTGATGAAGGGTTGAGAGCCTGAAAGCTTCATTAAAGTTCTGTGTTTCTGTGACCACTGTTGTTCTCATTATTCCTAGTTCCATCATTAAAAGCATTCATGTTTGTTTTGTTACAAGCATTTGCATTACTAATATTTGCATTACTATTAGTATTGTAATACACGTTTGCATTACTAATATTTGCATTGTAAAAGGCATCATTAGTATTTGCATTGTTAAAGGCATTTGCAACATTGTTCATATCAGCAAGTGTAACTTCATTATTCATCACATTATTAACCGCATTTGCATCGTTAATGTTTGCATAGTAAAAAACATCATTCAAAGCATTTCCCCCATTTTCTTTGCTGGAGGCATTGAAGACATTAGACATGATAAATGCATTTGATACATTTGAAATAATAGCACCGTTCTCACCATATCACCTGTGACCAGCATTGCTGACCTCAGGTCCATTTGTGAACAACTTAAAAATCTTCACCCTGGCTACTTGTGGGTGGAAAGTCATCCATACGATTCAGGTTGCTCTCTTGGAAATAGTGCTTGAGGTTCAGTTTCCTATGCGCATATATATATATATATATATGTATATATATATATATATATATATATATATGTATATATATATATATGTATATATATATATATATATATATATATATATATATATATATATATATATGTATATATATATATATATATATTTAATATATATATATATATTTAATATATATATTATATATAGGGTCTATATTACATAGACGAATGCTCAAATGTTCAAATCTCTAAAGGTCGCCCTTTGGAGATCGAACAGTTAAGTGTTTGAATATGTAATAAAATAAAAGTAAAAAAAAGTAAATGAAAGGGTTTTAGCAGGGGGGCAAGCCCCTCCTGCACCCTCCCAAGTGATAGGCTGTGCCCCCCACATCCCCCTGCTACTTATATATACCAACTCCGAGATCGCACTTCAGTGCACTACAGTGTGGAAACGGGAAATTTCCCCATTCCCTACACTGTAGTGTGATCTTGGAGTCTTGGAGTCGATATATTTAAGTAGCGGTGGTGTGGTGGGTGCAGCCCCCCACGTGGTGGGGTGCAGGGGTGCTTACCCCCCTGCTTACACCCTACAGATTTTTTTTTACTGTTTTTTTTTTTTAATTTTTAAAATTTTTCGAACATTTAAATATTCGATCTCTAAAGGTTGACCTTTAGAGATTCGAACATTTAAGCATTTGTCTATCTAATATATAGATCCTTGAGTATATATATATATATATATATATATATATATATACATATATATATATATATATATATATATATATATATATATATATATATATATATATATATATATATATATATATATATATATATCTATATATATATATACACATACACACACACACATATATATATATATATATTTATATGTACATGAAAAAAGAAAAGCACAAATACGGCCACCAGTGGTTGGTACTGAAATATGACAATACAAATGAATAAACAGTACCAAAACCACCACGATGTAGCTCATAAACCAAAACCTTTAATATATCACTTTAAAATAATAAATAAAGCAGTTAAAACTTCCATATAAACTCAATAAGCACTATAAACTGTTCCTCTGATCTCACATTATATACTGATCAGGAACATTTAAACAAACTACTATCCAATCACTAATGATATGCAAATTAAGTAAAATGGCTATGAGCCTCATTGAATGAAGACTGCCTATCTGGACCTATAAAACTCCTTTGCTGTAAAAAACAATTAAAAAGCTATTGATAGTAAAAAAAGTCTTGGTCCAATCAGTGGCTGTATGCAAATGAAGCGTAACAGGGAGAATACCTACAAATAAAAACAAATATGCACGGGTTTTATAGTGCTTCAACATTATTGGATGGCTGCTGTTGTAGGCTCCAATAGACATGGTTAGTGCTTCATAACTCATTTATATTCCAATAAATATTAACCATCTATAGTGTTCCAGTCATATCCAGGATGTTAATGAGGTAGGGGCCTACCAAGGAGTGATTGTTCACTGGCCAGTCGGTTCCATTAGGTTAAAATATGTAATATTTGAACCAATGATTGTTGAAATATATACCAAAGCATATAGTAAACTTTCAGCACCTGGTATTCCCAGGCAGTCCCCCATCCAAGTACTGACCAAGCCCAAGCCTACTTAGCTTCCAAGATCAGGCAAGACTGGCCACATTCAAAGTAATATGGCCATCTACCAGTCTGTCACATCATATACAGACTAAACCCAAATTAAGACGGTCACTAAAATAATCTTATAAATCAATGACAGCTCAGAGCAGGCAGGACCATTAATAATATACATATCATGCTGTGTTATGTTTATAAATGTCCCAATACTCAACGATTACATTTTCCACTGTGCTTGGCTAGGTTTTTCTTGTAGTTTTTACTGACTGGTTTGTCTGTGTGAACTTGTTACTCATTGTTTTAGTTTGTTAGTTGGGATATTTTGCAGACATCCTAATGGTTATGAAGATCTGCTGGGTATGACAACCCTGTGTTTCCAAAGATTAGACAAACAGTACACTTATGCTGTGCTGATGAAGCCATAAGAAGGCTGAAACATGCATGTCTACAGCTAGTGGGATTTGGCTTTATTGGCCTGAATTTGTCCACAGCAGACTTAAAAAGGAAATAAGTCATGGGCATTCAGAACTGCCATATAGCTGATACACCTGATGTCCTTAAGGGATCATTTGTATATATCCCATGTTACCTCTAATACAAAAGGTTTTAAGGAATCACACAGTGGAAAATCTAGCTTGGTTAGTTTTTTTTGTAGTTTTTACTGATTGGTTTGTCTGTGTGACCTTGTTACTCATTGTTTTAATTTCCATTTTCTGTGCATAGAATACAATAAAACAATAACAATGCTAAAAATCCTTAAGTCCTCTCTCCCCAAATTTGTCATCAACCTAGGCAGCACAAGTAGTTCATATGATTGCTTTAGGTGGTGATTGAGACCACTGGATGGAGACTGTGATACTACACTTTTCTATTACTCTCACGCAGTATATAATCAAAGAACTGCAATATTTTACTACTGTATAAATGATAAAGTGATATAAAACACTTCTAGCAGATCACGAAATATGTATATTGCTAACATTTGGAAGACAGGAGGAAAGTCGTAAAATAAGTATGAAATGTCAACATTCAGATAGACCAGAAAATATAGAGAACACATAAGGATGTGTACTAAATAGAATAACATTTTATGATATTAGCGAATTTGAATCAAGACTATGTGGACAGTGTAGAAACCTGGAAGCATTGAAAGAAGAGCTGTGTTGATTGTGATGGACTCAAAGAATTTAAAATAATGCTTTTTCATCAAAATCAAAGTAAAAGCATTTATTTCAACTTTAGATTGCATATCTGTGTTGCAGTTAAAGTCACACATCTACCTATCCATTTATTTCTACATTTCATGCAATTTACTCTGTTTTTTTTTTTAACAAAAGTTGTTTGCCTGTGATTTCAGCCTGGTCTGGTGGTATAATCTTGCTGTTTGATTCACAATAGTAGGAGTATCATAATTTACTGCAGGATCTGTGTTACAAACAGCTTTCATACGCAATTATTTCACAGTCCCTGTCTTTTTACCTATTTACTGCTAATAGTAATTGTACTTTCCTACTCTCCCTTGTCTGGTGCTGTATTCTTGTAGTTTGATTTGCAATAGTGGGAGCATTGTGACTGCTAGATCTATGCTCTATAAAACGTTTATAAACATTTATTTCACATTTTCCCTTCTCCTTCTTCCAGCTAAAAGTAATTGTATTTCTATACACCTGATCTGGTGCCATGGTCTTGTAAATTTGATTAACAATAGTTGAAGTACTGTGATTTTGCTGAAGGACATAAGCTACGTTATAGCTTTCTTCATCTACAGTACAGTTGGGAAGCATTGTTTTCTGCTTGCTAGTGCCTATATAAGTTGCACTTACTATCTGAAAACAATTGTTTCTGCTCTCCCTGCTTCTTTTCTGTTTGTTACCATATTTCTCCATAAATAAGACCTAACCAGAGCATAAGGCCTAGCATGGTTTTCCAGTGTGGTCATGATATAAGCTCTACCCCAAAAATAAGCCCCAGTTAAGACCGTCAACAACACATGACAGACATGTTGAATTATAAAATAATATTATTGATACCTGTTGACTGAGGTTATAGTACTCTGCTCACCATTTTCGGACCATTCAGACACCCAACTTCTCTTTGAAGAAAGTCGTAAGATTCTTTCCCTGGGAGTCCTCCTCAATTCTTACTGTAATCTTAATCCTCACTTATACTTGACAGTTGAGATCCTTGGCCCATAAACACTGGCAAGTGTATTTTGGTTGGTCAAAAGTACAGACAACGGATGTAAAACATGCACACTTGATAATGAACAGCTGTGGTATCGTCTTAACCATCGCCATTTTGTGTTGCCATTCCTGTCTTGTAAGTCTTCAATTACCCCCCCCCCCACCCCAAACAAGATGAGTGCAAAAAGAAAGAGCTATTCAGTCGAGTACAAAAAAGGAATCGTGGAGGACTCCCGGGGAAAGAATCTGATGGCTTTCTGCAAAGAGAAGAAGTTGGATCTCCGAATGGTCCAAAAATGGTATGTAGCGTATGATAACCTCAGTCAACAGGCCGATGAGGGAAATGCTAAGAAGTGCAAGTGTGGATCAGGTTGGCAACCATTACTTCCTAAGCTCATAGAGCATCATAGATCATAGATTAGTACTAAGCTAACTGCCCTTGCGAGCCATTTTAAGCCTAGCCAGTTATCCCTTGTGAGACTCAAACCTTGCACCTTGTGTTTATAAGGCAAACACCTTAACCATTAGGCCACCCTCCCATAAACTAGTACTATACTAACCGCATTTGTGGGACATTTGCAGCCTGGCCAATTAACCCATGTGAGAATCAAACCCTGCACCTTTTATCCATAAGGCACATATCTTAACCATTATGCCAACCTCTCTCTGCTTAAAGCTGTCATAGATTAGTACTAGGCTAACTACCCTTGCGAGCCATTTTAAGCCTAGCCAATTATCCTTTGTGAGATTCAAACCCTGCACCTTGTGTTTGTAAAGGCAAGCACCTTAACCATTAGGCCACCTTCCCAAAGCTGGAAGACATCATCTGTGAATGGATTGATAACAGGAGAGCAAAGACTTTGGTTGTGCGCAGGGCTGATATTCAAGCATTTGCCCTTGCAATGGCACCACAGTTAGAAATATCCCCAGAAGAATTCAAAGCATCACAACATTGGGTGGATGGCTTCCTTCAGCGATATGAACTGTCTCTAAGAAGATCAACAACACTCTTCAAGCTGGAAGATACTGAAGTTATTAAACGTGCACTTGCATTCAAGTCCTTTGTTGATGGCATCAACTTTTCTAAATACCAACTCTCCAACATGATTGCTATATATGAAACTGCAGTGTTTATGGGCCAAGGATCTCAAACAACAATTGATCATAGGGGTGCATCATCAATCTACATTCCCTCCACTGGTTATGAAAGTGCACGTGTTACCTGTATTTTGGCAATTCATCTAGATCAAAAGAAAACCCCACCTCTAATCATTAGTAAGGGCAAGAAAGATAAGACTGAATGTGTTTCAGGCATTTACATTCTTGAAACCGAAAAAGCCTGGTGCACACAAGCAGTTATAAGGAAGTGGGTCGATGTAATGCTGCCACTTGTTTTGCAAGGTGGCGAAAGAGGTCTGCTAGTCTGGGATTCAGCCAGCACTCACCGCGCTAAAGACATGAAGAAATTCCTTTCACGGAGAAGAATAAATCAAATAATGATTCCCGCAGGAATGACTGCCTATCTCCAGACTCTTGATATTGCAATAAACAAGCCATTCAAGGACCATTTGCGCATGGAACTCAATGACTACACTGAAAATAGAGTGGAGAGAAATCAGCATGGAAACATTGTAAAGCCTATCCTACAAGAGATTGTGACTTAGGTGAAAAATTCATGGGATAAAATCACTGACAGCTGTGTTGCCAATGCACTACGAGCAGGCTACTTGGACAAGAAGTGCTCATTTAAGAGCTCTATTGCTAGGTATGATAGATTGGGGCCTATGGTTCTACAGGAAATGTAGTCGCATGAAATTCAGGTGAGAATTCCGGGGTTGGAGGCTTATGACAATGTTCCAGAAGATGACATGGCTGTATTTAAATAACTTTTCCGTTATCAGGGCAACAGAATGGATTGCTTCTGCTTTCAGCTGCCAGCAATCTCTTGTCAGTTTTTTTGACTTTATTGTATTAAGGTAACGTTTCATTACCAAGGGGTAATTACAAAGTAAGGCCACTAGTTCCCAGACTTCAATTTTTATGATTTTTATGACTTTCCGTCATGCTTCTCTTACGGTTTGGGTAAGGAATAAAGAAAGCATCACCACTCAAAAAGTGTCAGTTATTCAATGTTTTATTCCCCTCCTCCAATATACGTGAATTGAGATTTTTCTACACTTTCTGTTAAGCATGAAATATTGCACTTTGAAAGCCAAGGTGTAGATATTCTGAAGTAGAAATGTTTGTTAAACTGTTTATGTAGAATTCTCATACAACTATTAACACGTTTCCTGAACTGTTGCCCAAGAACAGAAAAGTACCAAATAAATGTCAATTTGTGTACATGAATAAATGTCAAATTTTGTACATGAATAAAAGTCGATTTGTGTACATGAATAAATGTCAATTTTTGTACAAAATTTTGAATAAATTAATACATGTAGATTGTTGTATGGGGGGGTAAATAAGGCATCCTCTGATAATAAGCCCTAATGCATATTTCAGTGGGGGGAAAAGTATAAGACCCTGTCTTATTTTCAGGGAAATTCTGTTTGATATAGTTACCACTGGTTTCCCTGACAACAGACTTGTTGTTACTGGTTTCACTGACCCAACTGAAATGACTGCAGTTGCTTGAAATTCTAGCCCAGCTAGCACCCTAGAGTTGTAGTTTAGACTTAAAGTAGTGACAATACTGTGGTTTGCTGCAAGATTGTGTTACAGAGCTCTGCTGGCTCTAGCTTCTGGCTTTTTTAATTGGTTTATTCTCCTAGCTCATCTCTTGAAGTCTGCCATGAGCTGTGCTCAGCTCACCACAGCCATAGGTCCTGCTTGACAGTGGGTAGTATGTGCAAGAGCTTTCTTTATATAGGAAGCCTTGCTTGAATTAATCAGAATTCAATACTCTGAATTTGTGTCCTCATTTAACTGGACCAGGCACAGATCAGACAGCTCTGCACCAGAAATTACAGTAATCTCCCACCTAGCCCATGATAACTTAACACCCCTTTGAGCTGATAAGACAGCTCTGCAGCAACTACAGTAGTCCCCCCACCCCAAACAATTAATTACCACTTTATAAATTGCCTCCTCACACTCCTATCCAGACAAGTATCATCACCCCCCCATTTCTGTATCTAACCAACCTACTTCCACACCTAAAGCAATCCCTCACCCCCCCCCCCACCTACAATTTTTGTAGCCAGCATGACTGAAGTGGATATCTTGAGACAGTGTAAGAAATGTCTCATGGTGAATGATGATTACCTACTACTCAAGCAGCACAAGACAGTGTGTGTGAGAGGTGTAGTTATTTAATGTCACTGAAGGCTAAAGGGTCACACACTGTCACTACTAAAACAAGGATCACCAGCTACTCACCCCACAGTACACCTCTCCACAACTCATATAAAACACATAAGGTCTATTGTATGCCAAGGTTCTAAAGCTTAACCTGCCCAAACTTAAAAGATGTCAAGGGCATTAAGCACCTTCTGCAACTTTCCAAGCCCTCAACATGGGCAAAGCCTACCACCTCACAGAATTACTAAGGTCACATTCTGTCCGATACTATGCCCATAAGGCAAGCATCCATGGAACAAAATATTCTAGTCATATGTGACTCCATAGTGAGACATACAGATGCACCACTCACAAGGCTGTGTAAAGAAAAAGGAACAGTCAGTTGCTTGTCTGGGATCAGGATTCTCCAAATCGCACAAGCACTTAAATCTTTAAACAGCAAGTACCCTTATGACCGTGTCATAGTGCATGGGTGTTAATGATTTGAGATACACCTTCCTGGACTATTTGAAGAGACACACAATGAAGCTGTCCAACTATGTGACCCAGGCAGACATGACCATAGCACCAAGCAACATTCTTTCTCCAAGGATGATACCTGAATATGAGCAAAAGATATCTGACTTAATAACTGGCTTAATTTTTGGTGTCATTTAAGGGAAGTAAATTATCTGTCACCTTAGGAGGGCATAGTCAAACAAACTGAATCGCTTTGCCAGGGATGATATGCACCTGCCTCTACTCTTTTGTACATTGGCTAAAACATTATCAATCTCCCTTGTACCTTTTTAGGCAATGCCAACTGGATCAAGTTACATATGTAGAAAAAAAATAAGGAACATTTAAAGGTACTACTTATTAATGTTAGGAGGCTAAACAAACAAATAACCAAAAAAAAAAAAAAAAAACTCCAATCTCTGCATCCTCCTCACCCTACAAGGCATAGATATATGTGTAGTGCATAAGTAAGTACTAGGCTAACTGCTCTTGTGGTGTATTTTAAGCCAAGCCAATGTTCCTTGTTGAAAATCAAACACTGTAGTTCTTGTCTGAGAAGTAAACATCTTAACTATTATACCAACTCCCAACCCCTAGTGACTGAGAAATGGTTGATATTGGTGGAAAGCACTCTGGTGGTGCAGTCCTTTAATGCCTTCCATACATTTAGACCAGTCACTACACAGGAAGGGAAGAAAGGTGAAGGTGTTTCAGTTATCATACAGAAAAGGCTCAAATCAAGGCTGGTAAAGCAGCATGATTTCATTGAGATCCTTCATGTCCAACCTATTAACAAAGTCCCTTACCATATCCTAGTGAGCTACAGTATGCCTTCTATGAACCATGAATGTCACAGTACCTACCTAAATGAACTAGAGTCACTAGCATTTATCCAAATACCATATTCCTGGGCTTCTTTAACTATCCAGCTATAGACTGGGAAACATATATCACCTCAAGCATGCAAGTCCAGAGAGTGCTGGACTTTGTCAATACAAATGCCCTGGAACAACTAAGAGTACCAACCAGGGGAAACAACATCCTTGAACTTGTCCTTGCTAATATGGGTGAATTATGCTCCATCCCCAGTGTAACAGCCTCGCTCATCATTCCAACCAAAAAGATGTCTCCCATGTAAGAAAGATAAAAACAGAGTCCCACGCAGACCATGGTACTTTTAAAAACTTCCCAAGACTAATTTCCTACTTCTGAGTGATTCCCTGGCTAGATTGTCATTCTCCCAAACTCAGAAAGCTCAACTGTTTATGCAGAAACATACATGGCTAACTTTTACCAACAAGTACATAACTGTAGAGAAGCAGTCATTCCCAAAGAAGCAAGTGCAGAGTAAAACCTAAAAACAATCCACTCCAGTGGAATCACCACATAAATAAGCTTTATAACAAAAGGAAGAAAATAACAGTCAAAAAAGTACATCAAGCCAAAAGAAAAATCTAATCTAATCATCAAATTAAAAAATCAGCTTAGCAACATAATAACATTTACCAAGGCCAAATTTGAGAAAAAAAATAGTGAGCCTGGTTAAGGATAACCACAAAGTCTTCTTCAGCTATATCTGCAACCTCAAGGGCATTACATATTAGTGTGCTGAGCTAATTTTAAATGTTGTCACCTTGATGGATGCTGTGGCTACAGGAAACCTACTAGCTGACAAATTCAGCTCAGACTTCACTGCTCCTCACTTCTAGTAATCTTACAAGAAATATCAGGAATCCATAAAACTCACACAGGATCAAGTCCTGGAGGCATTCACAAAGGTCAAACATAAGGCTTCAATGGACTCTGACAATATCCCAGAATCCATCTTAAATAACACAAAACAAGATATTTGTATGCCCCTAACAATGGTTTTCAGTCTCTGCCTTCAAATGGGTTTCATACCAAGTGAATAGAGGAAAGCAGCAGTCATACCCTTGCACAAAGAAGGGCCATGCACCAACCTGGGCAATTACTGTCTCAAAAGTCTGACCAGTCTTAAATGGAATGTCATGGAAAGCCTTATAATTGAACTAATCAATAAGGACATAGGTTACCTGCAAACACTGGAATAATCACAGTTTGGGTTTGTCAAGGGAGGTCATGCCTGCTCAACCTAATGAACATTTTAGAAAAAGTCACCAAAGCAATGGATGAAGGAAAGCCACTACATACTGCCTACCTTGACCTGCCTAAGGCCTTTAACATTATACCCCATTCAGGCATTGCAGATAAGCTTGCAGAGCTAGGAATAAGCCCTTAAGCCACCTGAAGGATTGGAAACTGGTTCAAAGATAGGACACAGGAAGTCAGGATAGGGGTTGTCACATCAACAAAAGGACCTGCCATGAGTGGGTTCTTTTAGGGCTCTGCTCTGGGGCAACTCCTATTTGGCAGAGGCAGATGCAGAGGATACCACTTCTATGGAACAGACTCTCCATATATGTAAAACAAAGCCCTTCCATGACTCTAATTACTCCTAGAAATAATTGCAAATGCCAAATTTGTGGATAACTGCAAGCTGAGAGAAGTCACTGAATCCCCCAAGGACTCAGCTATACCACAGGAGAGCTTATCCTAAACAAGTAACTGGTGTCAGAGTCATTGACTAAAGCTAAATGCCAAAAAGTGCATTATTGTGTCCTTTGGTAAACTGGCTACAATCTCTGAACTACAACATTGGCAATATGCCTCAAAGTGTATACTCTGTAGTCAGACTTTGGACACTTAAGTTGACTGTGACTTAGCTTTTGACCAACATGTGTCCATTGCTGTGAGGAAGTCCTTCTATATTGTGTAGCTTATAGAGGGATAGCATCTAGGTCCACAGACGTCATTGTCCCACTTTGCTCATTTCTCCTCAGGCCCTTCATAGAGAACAATGCCCCCTTTGCTATGTTCCTGTCCAGACACTTGCAACAAGTGGAGCATCCACATAGTTTCTTTACCAAAAGAATAGTGATCCTAAGGCACAAGACCTGCATGGACTGCCTAAAAGTCATGCTGCTATACTTGGTCTCATACAGATTAGTAAGAGATGATGTATACCTGACTGAAACATCCACAGAGCCAGCAGTAATGTACCTACTGCACATCTGCTAGTCAAATAGTATTACAAATACCCAGTCCAGAGGCCTCCACCTCTTCTGCAATGTAAATGGAAAGGTCTGGTGGGACAGGTCCATATCCGTATCCCAGAGGATACCACTTCTATGGAACAGACTCTCCATATATGTAAAACAAAGCCCTTCCATGACTCTATTTAAATGTAAATTGGACCAGTAGATGAAAAATAGGAAATTTACTCCTAGACTGGCCCATATGGTCCTAATGGGCACAGGTAGTGCTTAAGTACCCTACCTTACAGTGGGACCCCCTAAACCATTGAAGGTGAGGCCCAAACAAAATAATGAGCCACACATGAGTAGTAGTTAAATATATCTATGGCAAGGCTAGTTAAATACCTATGGGATAACACAGCTGGATGACAAATGACAGACATGGCTAGGCTTAAAATGTCCCATTAGGGACAATAATCTAGTACTCACTTATGAAACCATATAAAAAAGAAAGGGTGAAAAACACTACAATGACAGCAGGAAGGAGTGTGCAGAGCGTCATAAGACAAATGAAACAAAGTGGAAAAACAGTGTACCAAGAAATTCTAAACTAACAACTAGGTGCAGGTAGCATGAGAACCAATAATATGAGAGCAAATATTTCAAAAAATAAACTATGATGCAAATATAAAACGTTGAATTGTAAAAATAGCTGTTAAACCTTTAAAGTGTTTTTCAAGAGACCTTTGACCTTGAACATGGTTCTGCACCTCTCAAATCCCTACTTATATATACTAACAATGAAATTTCTGTACCCTGAAGTAGGAGGAATATGCCAAAGTGTAGCAACTTGGGCTTAGTAAGGTCTACATTTGCACTTATAGTTCCACTATTCTAAAGATCACAGTTATAATCCCAGGAGTTTTCCATATGCACTGAAGGTCTGAATGGATCTTAAATGAATAATTAATTAGGTAGTTCACAGTGCTATGTTTAGCTACAAGGCATCTTGGTAAAGCTGCCCTTTGCTCAGTAAGCCATCATTCCCTAACAAATCATGTTGCCTTGACATCTGGAAGGATAGGACATAAAGATGGACACCAATTTATATTTTTTTACATAACTTAATGAATGCAGGGAAACAGTCACACAGGGCAGGTAGTGCAATTTAACAAATGTCTTTGCATTGCATGAAGAGCACAAGTCAGCAACATTATGTAAAATATTGAGCCATTCCTATGGAGGAATAAAGCCCTCAATAAAGCCTAGTTGACCCAGGTTCAATTAGCAGCTTGGACGATTGACAGAGTGGAAGGAAGGATGGGTTTGCCCATTCTAGGAAGAAGAACAATGTGTAAGTGTGGCACACAGAGCAATAGGAGCTTTTTAGCAAAGGCCAGAAAGCCAGATGCAATGTGCTCACTCAAAGGGGTTGGGTAGCTTGATGTTGGCAGCACCATGCAGAAATATGGAGGTGGTGTGGTGCACTCTGTCCATTGCATAAGCAGTCTCCACTTCATCTCAAGTAGTTTGTCATCAACAAGCTCCATTGGATATACGCATGATTCAGAAAACCTGTAGTGAAATCCATACCTGCAGCTTAGTCAACTACTGAGATTAATTATACCATTCAAAAATGACTGTGCTATAAAAGCAACGCAAGGCAAAAAATATGGACATACGAACTGTTTATTGATAACTTTCATCTCTGAACTTAAAGAAACATCTTCAAATTAAACAGTGCTACACTATGCCAAAGATTTACATCTAATATTTGGATGTTATATGACTAAAACATTAGCCAATAGAAAAAAAACAAGCCTGTCTGAAATTACAATATACATTCCATAGTAAATAGGTACAATTATTCACATCAAATCAGTGTAAGTCAATAGACTTGTTATACTAATATTAATTATACTTGTTATACTAATATATTAATTATATATGATTTTATGGCATTTAATAACAGTTGCCATTGAGTTTCTTTTTCCAAAATACTTCCAGAATTACCACCTCTTGAAACCAAGGTGACACTGTATACCATAAAAAAATGTAAGAATCTTAGAAATAACACACTGTATGGAATGCCTGAAAAATGTTATTCCCTTGCTTGATTTTCATAAATGCTTGAACCCAGTCTTAAACAGGGTTTTCCCTGTCTACAGATCAGCACATAATGTGCACATAGACAGAGCAGATTTTGTAGCCTTCCAAAAAAGGAAAGGTTTGCATCATTAATTATTTGGTCACGTGTCTTGAATTTTTATTTAAAAGCTTGGAAGTGTTTTAGTCATATTATTCAGTCTGAAGAAGGCCAGCGTGGATGAAAGCGCTTACTGTTTGACGTGGAAATATTGTCAATAAAAGAGAATTTCATACCTTGACTTACTTCTCCAGGTTTGTTGTTTTATTTTTTGCTTTCCGGTATTGGGTGTGTTTTTTGGACAGAGTTGCAATAATAATAATAATAATTATTCACTCTAAACATTCTACTCATACTTAATAGAGTTGGTGATGACCTCCTACATTAAAAAAATACTGGACAAACATAGATAATTTTTCATTTTTTGTCTGGAGTACTTCAAGCAACAGGCAAACTATTTGTCTCTAATAATGCTTTCAGATTGCTGTTTTTGTTATTTATAAAATGAAGCTCATTACCTGCACTCATGACCAAATCTGTGATTATCTAAAAATTTTTCCATTTAGTGATACTGTAATTCTGTCTCAAAGCCACAAAGAATGTAATCTGCAGTTGTTTTACCAGTCTCTCAAGCAAAGGATTCTTTCAAAGCTAATGTAAGATATGTATTGCTTCCTGTCATTTGAAACCTCTGAGAAATGATACTCACTGGTCATTCATTGTAACTCTCCCTCACAAAAGAAATGTTTCAGGACTTCTAGCTCACTGAAAAATCTCTGATCAGAAATTAATAAAATTAATAAAATTATAGCTTGCCTTCTAATGATAATGCATTTCACAAACTATTTGGAAAGACCTGCTTTCCAAACAATGCAGAGCAGGCTGTATTGTTGGCCTTCTCTGTGTTAAAAAAGCAAATATTACCATTATAAATGTTACTATAAAATGACAGAAATCTATAAGGTTGTTAATGATATTGTATAACAATTCTTCAGGATTTTTTTCATGACCTTGACCAGATCAAATTAGAAGTCAATTATGTTGCAGGTACAAAAGTGAAAATGTGTGAAAAATCCACTGTCACATACATATTATCTCTCACTCACATATAACAATTTATGCAACTTCTGAGGTTATAGGGGTCCCACTGCTACTCCATATATTTGCTAGTAATGTCTATTGTCAAATGTAATAAAAAGAAAATCTAGGACCACCTCAACAAAATTTTAAAATGTTAAGCTTGTGTGAAAAAAATTTAAATAATTAAGGAAGTTCTTAATCATGTCAATGTCTTCAATTTGCAGAACTACTTAAAGATTTTTTATAGCTAAGCCACAGCATACTTTCCCTCCATTTAATTCATGAGTAGTTAATTCATAAGTAGTTAGTAGGCATTTGGTCTAACAGACCATCAAAACACCTAGCGTCCTTTCCCAATTGCGCTAAAGCATTGCCTGGTGACTACCTCAAAGTCGCATAGCATGTGCATGGAAGCTGAGGGAATCAAACCTTGAACTCTAGGAAACAGTTCATTAGCAGCTTTTAGCCTTAGACCTCCGTGCTAGCTGTCAAAATCTTAACCTTTTCCAAAAGTGTTTGGTAAAAGATTTCAGAGTGTTTTGTGAAAGATTTCAAAGTCTGGAATTTGAAATTTGATATTTAGCATTCTATTTCTATTAACAACTATGGCCAGGGGCTCTGTCTTCAAGTTGTTTGCCACCATGATAGGTTTAAAAGCATATAAAGTTCAAGGGTAACATAAGAAACCTTGCTCTTAGACAGTTGTACTCATCTATGCTGGTATCATTGTCATATAAAAGGTCTGTTAACACATTCCCAACAAGTTTACAAACAGGCATTACATCCATAGAATCCATTTGTTTCTGACATTTGCTAAACTATTTAATATGTTAGTTTTATAAACTGAAGTGTCCATAATGATCAGCCTACCTCCTAAATCAGCTGACACAAATCATACGTTTGTGCTGTTCCTTAATTCTTTCAAAATATGGCATTTGCTGTAAGGAAGGTCTTAAAATAAAAAAGCAAACCATTTGTTAAGCAGATCACTTATATCATGTTCACAGTGTCTGCTGAAGGGGAGGGGGGTGGTTGAATACTTTTATATTACAACTTGCTTAATATCTGTCAGTTGCCTTTATCTCACTCATAATATAGTTTAATTAAGTTTACTTGGAAATGATCATAAATCAGTCAATGTTATATAAGCGTTGCCCTCCTCAAGGCAACAAAAGAGAAAGCTATATTCAATATGTCAATATGTTTATTAGTTAAATTAACAGACTTTAAATAATGCACCTGAAAAACATTATGACTGCTGACTATCTCCTGTCTAGTATGTCACACTGCTTTTCTCTGCATCTTCATCTTCCTCTCTAACTTGTCGACATCCCTGGTCTGGATAATACTAACAGCTCTTGAGTTGCCTCAGATTGTTATTGTTGTTACTGTTGTTTTCCTGTTCCAGTTTGTCTTTTTTGGATGTCAGACAAGAAACGTGGCATCAGATTTTTTGACCATTTGTCTTCTCAGTGGAGATCTCTACACAGAAGTCTTCTCTAAAAACTTCAGTCCAGACAGTTAATTGGAGCTATGCTTGCTTATATCACCAGGAAAGCATCTATGTTAGCTACTATATGTTTAGTTAACTTTAACTTGCATACATTTCAAGAGGTATTTTCATTTAAACCAGGGACAAACTCTATCACTGAGACAGGCCCGGGTCAAATTTGCCTAGTTTAACAAAACTACTTTTTCTGTGTAATTTACTCCTACCCTTTTCTAAAGATCCCACTTCCTGTTCTTTTGTCTCTGTTACTTCAAGTGTGGTTGGTTTAGACTTTGATTAGAGATGTAATTCTTAATAAAACCTGAGAAATATTACTGTGCAAAAATAACTGTACGACTTCCCTATGTAAGTTTTCAGTAATCACTCCCTGTGCAAAACCATTTATACTAACTTAAAATAATTCAGCTGTATATAAGACACATTCAATATAACTAATTTTCCTGATTAGCTATGTATTAGCCCATAACTTTAACAAACAAAAGCACTTTATGATGGCCTTCTTAATTCAATGCTCATACAGTACCCAAATAACCATCTTCCAAGTTCATTATAGCATGATGCTCCCATTCTTCTTACTGTCCTATTTTATTCTTTAGTCACCAGAATTCATACTGCAACATTGAAAACACAAGTGTTGAACTCACAGCAAATTTTATATGTCCAACTAAATTGAGGCTGTACTCCAAATGGCAAAAAATGAGTAGCCACAGTACTGTACTTACAGATAAACAGGAAAAAATGTAGTATAATCAGTATTTTATGGATGCTGTCTACCATCTGTTATTCTTAAGCCTACAATCTGGGAAGCTAATGCTGTTCCTCAAAAAAGTCTTAAAGTTCTAAGAAGATTTCAACTTTGTAAGGTGTGAAGAAATTAGATTGTTATATATGCTAGCATGTCTGGCTGGTTTTTGTACATAATTTTAGATTAACCTGTGCATTATATGCCAGCATGACTAGCTATGATAAATAGGTTCTTACATGTCGATTTAAAATCTGTTTGTACAGAATGTTTTAAAGATTTTAACAGTGTTCCTTTACAATTCTAAATGTGCATATTTGTGAAGAAGATTCTAAATGGAGACTGTCTCAGAATCAGCTGATCTACAGACGATGTAATCGGAATGTTGACAGTTGCTATGTGTTACTACTGTCAGAGGCTGAAAGACAAAAAGGAACTTTAGTAAACAGCTGTTGACTGATTTTCAAAATATGAAATGAAAATTAGAACTGGAACAGTTGTGACAGTTAAGCTATAAAGAGCCTGCTGAAGACAGTTAACAGTCAGTTGTAGTCAGTTAACAGCCAGTTACAGTTGCCAGTTATAGCTGCAGTTGTTCACAGTTGTACTGTCCAGTGGATACCCAAAAGGACTCACCAAAATCCGTCAGCCTGCCTTTGCTCTGTTGTAATAATTTAATTTAGATCAGGGACAGTGTTCTTTAGTCATATAGGAAAATTATAACTAATTAGTTAAGATTTTTTCTAAATGCTGGATTTCTATCCTTCAGTATTGATTTCATTTTCCCAGTAATTGAGTTCTGTTTGTTTATTGAAAATTACTGTTTTATATTTGTAATCATTTTGCTCATTATTAAATATTTTTATTAACTTACATTGTGGCTGGTAAATTAGTGTTTTCTTTAGTGATTTGAGAGCGCTTATATCTGCTTTGATAATTTCCTGGTCCACTCTGAAAGCCTGGCTGCTTTAGGTCATTTGCTATTATTTGTTTTAATATATAATTATCATAATTGGACACCCCTTTAAAGGGGCATTTAGGCTCTCTGTCTTGTGGAAGAATGTTATCATATTATTTGGGGAAGGGATACAGCTGGAAATCTGTGTCAGGCTTTCCCAGAAGTGTCTGGATGTGTGAGATTTAATTTATTTAAGTGTGAGTGTATCAGAGGTCTTAAACTGGGACACATTGCTCTGAAGTTTGTAATAAGGAGTTACATTAAGGGTGGACAGCAGTATACAGTCCAGTTCTAGTTATACCGTGTGTTCCTGTAGTGCTCTAGGGGGAAATTGTGAACTTTTACTCCTGTTGAAGTGACAGTCTCATACTGGAGTCAGCAGTGAGGACTGAAGCTCCTTAGTTAGTGACCCAGGATAGTAAGGGACATCACATTATTGTTGGCAGTCCGGTGGGGTATTATTCGGACATCACGTTAACTGTTGGCAGTGGTACAGGTTTTTAATTGGACTCCAGTAGCCTGTGGGTAGTTGTCAATAAGGTGTGCACTCTCGACAGCCACAAAGTAAACATACAGAATCTCAGTTCACCGCAGTTTTATTTATTTGTAGTTAGTCAGGGATAGCACACAAAGATGTCAGCAGAAGACTATAGTAAGCTGACAAAGAAGCAGTTGGCCAAGGAGTACAAAATCCAGAGGACTGGCACATGCCAACCTGACTAAGGAAGCAATGATTTCAGCCTTAGTCACAGCTTCAGCTCAGACCAGTCGTTCAGAGGATATCCAGTCTGGCATTAGGGATTGTGGCCTGCCGAGACAGGACAGTTCACATTCTCTTTGGAGGACCTGAGAATCCATCTGGAGTTAGATAGACTGCACCTGGAGGCAGAAGAAAGGGAGAAGCAGCACCGATATGAACTGTAGGTTGAAGAGAAGCAGTGCTGATACAAACTGGAGGCTGAAGACAAGCAGTATCAATAAGAACTGGAAGCCAAACTATTGGAGACTGAAGACAGACTGTGCCTGGAAGCCCAATGACTGGAGGCTGAGGAGAGAATGTGATATTTAGAAGCCAAGGAAAATAAGAGACAGTATCAGCATAAAGTGGAGCATCTTACCCTTTGAGAGGGTCATGGAGGTAATGGGAAAGGGAATAACTGGACCCCAGGAACTGTAAAGGTCAGTAAATGTTTTCCTCAATACAGGGATGGGGGGTGACTTTGATAGGGTATGTAGACAGAATGATGTTGACTGTGAGCTCTGGATTTGGTTCGGTCACACCCTTACTCCATGGTAAAGCTGTTCAGGCCGTGTCAAAACTGTCTGATGTAGATTGTTTGAATTATGTTAAAGTTAAAAACTGTCTTCCTGTTTGTTATAAACTAACACCTGAAGCTTATAGAAAAAAGATTTGTAAACACAGACGCAAGGCAGATGAAAGTGTATGTGATTATATTGCTGATTTAAGAAGTACTTACTTTCACAGGTGGGTGACTGGCTGTCAGGTCATCACTTCTGAGAGACTGGCAGACCTTTTGGTGAGGGAACACTCCCTCAGTGCTTTGCCTGATGACATGAGAATCTAGGTAGCAGATAGACAGTGTAACTCTGTGGAGGAGCTGTGGAGAAAAAGGGATCTCTACTTAGCAAGCAGAACACCAATGCATAAGAAAGGGATACCCAGTGCTGCACATGGACATAAGGGAATCCGTGGAGGGCAGTCTAAACCACTACTACTCCAAGTACACAGTAAGGGATTAGATGTTTCAAATGTAACCAGAGGGGCCACATAGCAGTTAAATGTCCATTGAGGCAAGGTGAGAAACAAAAAGTGAGGGAGTCAGCAAGTGGGGATGACAAACTGCCAGTGGTAAGTTGTTTGGAAACAACATGGGTTCAAATCTATCATGAAAAGTTATATCCTATCTTACTTAGTAGATGGTAAACAGGCTACTTAAAAGAGACACAGCTTCTGATATAACTGTTGTCAGACCTGCGGTGGTTAGAGAAGAGCAGTACTTTCTTGGACAGTCCACTCCAATCAGAGTTTTGGGAGGGACCCCATTCCAAATACCTTTGGCTAGGATTCATCTTGACTGGGAGGGTGGAAGAGAAAGCAAGCACATAGTTGTGTTTGAGGATATTCCTGCAGATGTCCTGATAGGGAATGCTTTGATGATGCAGTACCTTATGTACATGCAGTGACATGCAGTCAAGCTTGGATACAGGCATGTAGGTCCAGTAGCCTGGGGGAAACCCAGACAAATCTCATACCTGAAGCTGGGACTAGTGTGGTGGCTGTTTCAGAGAAGGAGCTATCCTGTAGCAGTAAGTCTGAAAGGGAGCCATAGCTGCTGGTAGGTACTGATGTTCCCCTGGACACAGTGACTTCATGGTACTCTTCTAATCACACTTGTCACAGTATGCAAAGCTGTTTCTTCTTAACATGTCTATCAAAGTAGTCTAGGATGGGAAGGAGAACCCGCCTATATGCTATGTTTTCTCCTTTGGGGATAAGGAAATGATGAAATCTGTAGAACAATTTTGGGCTGGTAATGACCCTTTTCAGTCACTTTACTGATTGCCCCAAACAATATACTTGGCTTTAAGTTGCGGTATTCTTCAGTGGGTATAATTTCCCAGCTAGGGTCAATGGTGGAGAGTCTGTTCTGAATACCAAACATTGCTGCTTTTGTCTTTATTTTTTTTAATTTCTCCAAGTCTTTTGGGTTTCTAATACCATGACGGGAATGGACTCCTTTCCTAATTCAAAGTATGATTAAAGGTCATGAAATTAGTATTGTTTCAATCTTTGAGGTCAGCCAAAAGTGCTCTTCGCAGCACTTGCAATGTGCCCAGTAATGACTCCTTCTGCAATTCGTATGGGGTTACATGTATTGGTAGCATATCTACATATGACTGTAGATTATTTTTTATAAGACCCGTTGCTCCTACTACTATTGGAACTGTGTGGTTATCTTTCTTCCACATTGCTCTCATTACTGCCTGCAGAGCCTGATATTTTGTGACTTTGTGTCTCTCTATACGCAAGACACTGTAGTCACTGGGTGTGGTGATTTTAATGATCAATGCTACTTTTGTCTTCTTTTCATGGAATGCTATATCCAGTTTTCTAGCATCTGTCTTTTGAACTGCTGGCAATGGATGATCCCATGTGATGTAAACTTCATAATTTTCTATGCTGCTTTGTGGCTCATGTTTCCAGTGTTTTTCAGCCACTTCAATACCATAATGTTTGCATAACCCTAGTGCAACAATCTTGCTACATTATTATACCTTTCAGTATACAGACCTTCTGCCATTAGTATGTCACAGCCAACAATGAGGTGTGTGATTGTTTCCAATCTGGTTTTACAAAACCTATATTTGTCTGTTTCTCCCACACATTCAATGGGCTTTGTGAACCAATGTGTAAGCAGCCCAATATCTTGGGCCGCCAATGGGCTGCTTTTGTCTTTACAGTATAACTTGCAAGATGGATTTTGAGAAATGAGCTATGTGTATCACTTTGGAGGCCCATGAACTGGAGGGGTTACAATAAGTGGATTAGCTGTGTATAGTATGGTCATCCAAATGCAGAGTTTCAGAAGTGATTTTTTATGGGATAACCAGAGAAACAAAAAAGTCCAATTAGCGCTCAAAATTGTGTGTGTGTGTGTGTGTGTGTGTGTGTGTGTGTGTGTGTGTGTGTGTGTGTGTGTATGTGTGTATATATGTGTGGTGTTTTTTATTATTCTGTTTTGACAAAGTCTGATTTGTAGGAAGAAAACAATTGAATTAAACAAGCTTTGCATTTTAGATATATTGTCTCCCTAGCCTTTGTTTGGAGAATGAAGAGAATTTTGAGTAATTTTCATGGCACTTTCCACTGATGAATATGGATTACAACAGTGGTTCTAGGACCAAGGATTAAAAATGTATTGCTGTAAGTGGAGCTATGACTGACAGCACATACTGCTCTACAAGGAAAGCCATCTTTGCCAGGACCATGTAAGAAGGGTTATGAGTGATGGCATACACAGAATGGTGCACATCCTTTCATTTTTGGATACAAGGTTATTTATGGAATCACTGTCCTGTTAGACATTTGAGTGAAGCTTCTAACTTTTTTTAACTTTCATCTCCTTTTGTCCTAATACTGCAGATGCCCACATGAAGCATGGTGGGAGCAATGGAACAAGGCTAGCAATGTCATCAACTGTAAGGGGTAAGCTGTAACACCTGTAACACCAGGAAGGTTAGCTTCTTCCTTCTGTATAAGTGATTACTCTGCATCCACACAGGCTTGCCTAACTTTCTACAGGGGGCTGTGCACTTGCTTTTCTGGGTTTTGATAAGAATCCAGTTCAACAGTGTAGCAAAGAAAGCCAACTGCTTACCACCAGTGGGCAGCATCAGACTAAACAGTTTGCATAGGTTCATAGGTGTTTACTAAGCTAACGGCCACAAGGGCCTTTTTAAGCCTAGCCATGCAACCCAAATCTCTGACAAGTTATAATACCCTTGATAAGTGTAAGCAAGCGTTTCAGAGCTGAAACATTCACAAGCTGCTTGTGTCAATTAGAGATATAGGTGCCAAACCAGGGATGAATTTCCTGTTCCCCATTCAACTGTCCAAGTTATACCTGCTTCACATGGATGGGGAGCCTGTTCCAGAAAAGGCGCAGTCTATGAGATAACACCTGTGTCTCCAGCAGGTCCTATTTATATCACAGGCAAGGTTTAAGTCTTTAGAATGGGTAATTCTTGTGCTGGTTGTTTTGAGGATATGCAGGAGGTCCAGCATGGTGGTGTTTGATAATGCCTTGTATGCCAGGCATATATTGCCCGTCAACAGCTTGCAGGAGACAGAATACAGGGAGTGGGCCTTGAGGCGGTCTGCACAGGACATATTTCTTATGCTGTGTATTCTTTCAGTGAGGAACCTCTGTGGATGTTCTAATTCTTGGATATGCCTAGTCAGGTACATACTAAAGCGAGCATTGTACTTAATGATAGGTCTGATGAATATCGAATATAGTGGAACAGTGACTTCCATGGACCTAGTTGCCATCCCTTTGTTTATAACTTGCACAACATAGAATGATTTCCTCACTACTGTAAACATGTGATGGTCAAAGACCAGATTACTGTCTATGTGTGTCCTCAAGTCCCTGACACAAAATCTCTGCAAGGAATTATTTGGGCAATCATTAAATAGACAGATATCTATCTCTCTTGCATTGATAATGGGTTAAGGGGATATAGTTACAGGTTCTTCTAAAAGTCATTGTGATCTAGTTAGTCATTCATTTAAGGAAAAAACTGTACCTTTACTTGTTTCATGGATTACAGATCTAAATTAATAGCAGTTCTACATCTGGAATATGTATTTATATGCTCCTTGAAGTGTTATAACATACATATTTTTGGTACTAGCATTCACATTGTACAGCTAGCAGCTTAGTCAAAGAGCACAGACTTTACTGATTAACAATAACCATTCAGAACTCGTATAGCACTTGTGAATAATTACTTAAGATAATATTTAAGAATAACATGAATAATACCCATATGTATATATATATATATATATATATATATATATATATATATATATATATATATATATATAATTGCAAAGCTTCTTTTGAACAGATGTATGCTTGCTACCTATTATTATTATTTTTTGCAATTGTTTATTTTCCTGACAAAGAGACAATTTTATTTTCTTTCTTCTTATAAGTGACTTCATTCAGGACCATATATACAGGATTCTGAAGTTTTATTTAAAATCTGTTTTAACATTGTGCTAAAAATAAGAGTACCTATGGTTCAATGCCATTTATCATCTGGACTGTACATAATGCAGTATAATATGAATCTATCCATAATGTCTGATTTGTATGCAGGTAACTTCAGAAAAGATTTTGAAATGAATGAGCAGTCACACTTGATTAGTAGAGTCGTTAATTACAAAGTAATCTACACAAGCTTTACCAGTAACTATTTAACTATTTGGTCAGCCAGCCAAACATCTTGTTTTTAAACAACTCACGACAGCATGCAGCAAACTTCAGAAAGTAAGATCTGTTTTTAACTTCATACTGTTTTCTTTATTACTTCATCTATTTATAGTGATTGAACCCTTATTTTATTACTAATAGCTGCAGTAAGACATCAAAGTCTCCTTTAGATAGTATAAGCACAGTTGCTATTTTGGTGCATGACATCAGTTTCCTTTAATGACATTAAATTACAGAAGTCCTACACCCATGAAATACACCGAGTATTCATTACACCAGAGTGAGAACTGCAGAATTAAAAAAAAATACATGCTGTGTTTATTTTTGCTATATGTTTCTTTTTCCTAGGGTTGCACATCTGAATTATGGACTCTTTAAGGTGACCTTATGTTCTTTAGGCAGGTTATTAAACTCATGGGCCCACACATTCTGTCTCTTAAGTATTTCTGCTGTACTAACACAGCTGTCACTTCCAACAACACACCTTTCCCATGCTAGGAACTCATGGTATAAAACTATAATTTTACTAGAGGATAATATTTGATTTAACAGTATTCATTCTGAAAGCATTAAACTTGACACATTCACTGAAAATATTCAAATGCAATCAGACATTAGTTTACCATTTCAAGGTTTTGTCATTTCTAATTGAAAAGGTCTGGATAGGCCACTAGACTTTTCAGTGACCACTATTGTATATAGCCTTTTAGATAAGCAGGTGTGTACCCTTTGTGAGCAGAATGTCTAGGTGTGGTTGAAACAGACAAATCTAAAGAAAATTTGTCTTCTGTCACCCCAGGGACAAGTAAGGGCAGTCACAACAGGTGGAGGTACAGGAAGGCTCTTCTGTGGTTTCATTCACAGCAGGTACAGGTACAGAATTCTCACCTGCAGCTTTTACAGCGCAACCAGATGTCTTGGATAGACAACATGGAAACTATCTGCTGTTCACGAAACCCATTTCTTTTCCTGATTCAAAAACTGAATCAGTCTGTCAAGCCTATACAAAGTTCACTGATGTACCTCCTTACAAATGAGCCATAATCAGTGATCATAGTGCATGAAACAGTTCCCAAGCAGCATTCATTTATGCCAGGAGTCATTCTGGACAGAAGCTTACCTACTAGTCAACAACAACACACACACACACACACACACACATATAAATATATATATATATATATATATATATATATATATATATATATATTTTTTTTTTTTTGCCTTTACTGGGCTAGGTTATAGAAAATATAGGTGCAAAAAGAACCAGCTCTATTACCTGCTTAACAAATTAATTAACTAAATTGATATAGAACAGTATGGGTTTGTTAAAGGGATATGTTGCTTTTTGAATCTTGTGGAATTATTTGAGGTAGCAGCAGCACTTGATGAAGGGCTTAGTGTGCTTACTGTATTTCTTGACATTGCCGATGTATTTGACTATTTTAACTTGATTTATAATTCAGTGAGTAAAATTTATAATTCATTGAGTAAAAAGACACAAGATTTCAGGATAGGGGGTTGCTCTTCTGTCTTGATAGGGATTACCAGTAGTGTACTACACAGTTTATAAAGGGGGCCACTTAATGTAAATATAGATTCATGGGACTTGGAAAAACAAGACACAAATTATGATTATAAAATAGTCAAATCATATCAAAGACACAATAATCAGATATTGAGTCAAAAGCAAATAAGAGTTTAAATTCTGAACATTGAGTATCTCTGCAAATCACATCTAATTTTAAAGGGCATATATAGTCTGTATAGGAGGAGAGCATTGTACCATTTTATACCTTACTGACCCAACATATTATTGAATACAACACTGCAGTCTGTAGCATTCAAACAAGCTACTGAAAAAAAATGAGACGTATATGGATTCTGTAATAAAAAATGATACAGTTAGAAAACAAAATATACAAAAACATCTCAGGAGCTTCCATTATATTGTATTTCTTACAGGTTACTTAGAGGTGAGTGTACTTAACAATGTTCTGCCCAAAGTGACTAGATACGCCTTCTAGAATTATTTATTTATTTATTTATGTATTTTGATCAGAGAGGAGCACTAATCCATATGGAACTATTTCAGGCTTAGTGAAGGTATGAAAACATGTACACACAAAAGATTAACAACATTCATGATTAAGAAGAACAAACAACTAAAGTACAATAAAATTGGAACATGTAATGTTATATAGTCTGAAAGCTTATATTTGGTTAAATAGATTACTCATGACAGATGGTCAAATGCTTATCCACTTCAGGTACATCAGCCATACAAGAACCAACAGACATTATTTATACCCATCAGGTGATTAATAAATAAGTATGCAACTGACAGAGGTAGCGTTTATGCATATTGCCTTCACAGACAAAGGCTCTGTGGTTTACTTCTGACCTCTAGTTACTACCTGGGTACAGTTTATATGTTCTCCCTCCTACTGAATACTCTTGTAGCCTTCCCAAGACATGTGATTGACCTGGCTTTTGCGGGCATATATACAAACATGTATATATAAACACACACACACACACACACACACACACACACACACACACACACACACACACACACACACACACACACACACACTGTTACATCTGGGGAATACACTGCTGGTAGTGGTACAAAATCTATTTGTTTTGCATTTATTAAATGGTATGCCAAGAAAAAGAACAGCAGAATTCCTGCTTCATACTGAGCAGGCAGGAAAATTAGAGAGATGCTTTATGTAGCAAACAATGGGAAACATGTGCATCTTGGGAGATATAAGGGCCAGTACAAACGGAGGAGATTAGATTCCTGACTCTAAGGAGAGATAGAAGCTGAAGAGCAGTCTCAAGGTTGCTGTGTGAAGCTGTCAAAAATCTGAAATATTTATAAAAAATTGCCTTACAAGCAAAGTGTAACCACAAGACTTTCTTCAGCTATGCCCGCAACCTCAAGGGCGACATAGAACAGTGTGCCAAACTAATTGTGAACAGAACTACCTATACTGAGCTGAGGACATAGAAAATCTTCTGGCCAGCAAGTTTAGTTGCAATTTCACATCCCCCCCACAATCACCCCTGAGGAAATACCTTCAGCCATAACTGCTGCAACTATCACTAGGGCGTAGGTACTCAATGCACTCTTTAAAGCCAAGAACACAGCATTGTTGATCCAGATAATATGCCAGGATGCCTGTTAAACAGCATGAAAATGTGACCTATCAGGCCCACTAGAATCTCTATTCAACCACAGCCCCTAGACAAGCTTTGTGCCAAGTGAATGAAGAGCTGGAACTATTATCCCTCTGCACAAGAAGGGGCTATCTATGGACCCGGGCAGCTACAGACCTGTATGTCTGACTAGTCCTATATGCAAAGCAATGGAAAGAATCATCTTGGAAATAAACAAGGACACAGGAAACCTACAGATGGTGGATCCAACCCAGTTTAGCTTTCTCAGGGGTAGGTCATGCCTTCTCAACCAGGTGACCTTCCTCGAGAAGGTCAGTAAAGCCATGGACAAGGGCAAAATAGTGCACACTGTCTACCTTGACTTGGCCAAAACATTCAACACAGTACTTCACTTGGACATTGTTCATAAATTCACTAAATTAGGCATAAACCCATATGTCCCCTGATGGTTAGCTAGCTGGCTCACAGATAAGACCCAAGAAGTTAGGATGGGGAAGCTACCTCCACAAAATGGGCAGTCACTAGTAGAGTCCCTCAGGGCTCAGTGCTAGGGCCCCTCATTTATGGCATCTACTTCTTTGAAATCAAGGTCAGTGTCAAGGGCCTCTGGCTGACCAAATTTGCAGACAACTGCAAACTTTCTCCAAAGACACAAATACCCTTCAAGAAGGCCTGACACAGACAAATAATTGGAACTAGAGTTATTGTTTAAAACTAAGTACAAAGAAGTGCATAATAGTATTTTTTGGAAAGATAGCCACCCTGGAAATTACCACACTTATAAACCGAAGAGTAGATCCAGTGGTCGTGGATTTGAGAATGCATGTAGACAGTAATCTGGCCTTTGACTATCATGTGTCTAAGGTGATGAGAAAATCATTCTGCATTGCACAACTTATAAGTCAGGATATGGTATAAAGGTCCAAGGACGTCATTGGTCTGATGAGGGTCAAGTACAGTGGAACAATTATGACGTATAAAGCACCCATTGGTGCAAGAATTCGCACCAACTGGGACATCCACAGAGGTTCTTTACAAAAAAAAAAAAAAAAATACTGGGAGTAAACAACATGTCCTATTATGGACCACCTCAAGGCCCTATCCCTTTAGTCAGTCTCCTATAGACTGCTGCAAGGTGGTCTATGCCTGGCCTACAAAGTATCATCTGATTCTGCTCTGATGGGCCTGTTGCACATCCCCTAAAACAAATAACATCAGAAATATCAGATCAAGTGACTTAAACTTCATCTGCAACATAAATAGGACAAGTTGGAGGGACAGGTGAGTGCCTCAGGACTACCACTTCCCTGGAACAAGTGTTTCCTTCATGTGATGCAGAGTTCTTCAAATTCAAGCATAACTTGGACCAGTGGATGGGAAATCAGAAATTACCCCTGGTCTGGCACATATGACTTTTACAAACAGAGGCAGCCTGTAAATGCTTGACTACCCATTGTCCAAGCTTATATCTAACCTTTAAAATTACTGGTAAATAATGCTAGGCTTAAAATGGCCCTAGAGCTATTAGGCTAGCTAATCATATATTAATCCATAAACCTAAGGAAGGTATCCCTAAAGTTTGAAAGGGATAGGTGCTATGGGAAGTTACTTTGCCTGTGTGCTAAAGCCTGTTGAAAAGTCTATTCACTGTATGCATTATCTGACTTGATGAATCTCATATGAATAAATACTGTAGTTGTGAAATGAACTCTGGAAAAATATTTACGAATGTACTGGATTTAATTTGTTAGTTTTATTGCAAGTGTTCTTCCTTTGTCTCTATAAATAAACCTCAACTAATAAGTGATTTTTTTTGCATAGGCTGCTTTTATTACTGAAGGCACTAGAGAATGCTATGCTACTTATAGCTTCAGTAGTGGCATTCTGATGTAGACTGGTTATATATGTACATTTTTTCTTTTGTGTACTTGACTCATGTATTTTAATATCCTGCCAAATATCCAGTATCAAAGCTCTCCACAGAATGTATATCATATATGAGTACAACAGGAAAACCAAGAGTTGAGTACAACAGGAAAACCAAGAGTTGTACGAGTGTGTGTGTGTGTGTTGTGGGGGGGGTGGTGGTTGAGGGGTAGGGGTGCATGAGTGCATTTGTGTATTACTTAGTTCCAGCATCCACAACAGGTTATGGTGTAAGGGAAGGAAGGGGTTGTAGTAAATAAAAGTGTCATAATATGAGGAAAATGAGCCATGTTCTTTGAGTAAGTTTATGTGTCTTGTATTTGATTGCTTCAGCCTTCGACTGTCTACTGTATGACTCTGACTAAGTAACTTCCCCAGACATTGCTCCAGGGCTACCCATATGAAGGGTCATTGTCTCCTATGTGGTGTGCCAAATTGTTAGCAATTGCATCACAGCCGGATCCAACACTTGCCTAGTTGACTAGCTAACAGGGGACCATCAGCCAGGGATGGGGGCCCAGTGGTTGAGAGTGGCCACAAAAATGCACATTTCTGCATGCATGCAGAGTGCATCCATAGTAGTGTCTTTTGTATAATGCACACACATTTAAACTGAAATGGAGTGTGCAATTTGTAAGACATTAGCAAATTTGCAGTGCTGTTGCTATTCCATATGAAGGGGTCAGTCATGAAATACTAGGTTAGTGGAGAACTTGTGTTTGTGTGTGCATTACACATTCCCCAGTTAGGGATGGTAGGTTGGTTAACTCATTCATGCTCAAACCTTGTACCTTCAATACAGGACCCAGGAGCCCCAGCCTTGTATACCAACTGCCAAACTATCATCAGCAACTCCATTTCAAGGAGTGTTGAGTTTCTGTTCATTTTCAAGACTGTTGAGTTTTTATGCATTTTCAAGGACTGTTGCGTTTCTGTGCATTTGCAAGGAATGTTGAATTTCAGTGCATTTTCAAGGAATGTTGAGTTTCAAGGAAAGAGAAGTTTACTGTTGCTCATGCTATGTCTGTTTTCAATATCAAAAAGAATAAAGCTAGTGCTTAGCCAAATCCCAGTTCAGCAAAGAAATAAATCAGCAAACCAAAAACGTCACTGGGAACTGCTGCTGTACAAATGCTGTAAAACGTTTATTAAAACACAAAACAAACCAAAAAGTATCAAAGTGAGCGCTTTCGGGCTAGGCCCTTCTTCAGACAAAGTGCTTCTCACAAACATCACATTTTAAAATGAACATACACCATACACTCTTCAGCAAAAAAACCCACCCTGTTTTGATTGTTAGCTGAAACTAACAAGTCATCATTAAAAACACATTGCCACTACTCTTACTTAATAAAACGTACGCCTACTTTTAAGTGTTGGCTTCAGAGGCACCATATCATTCAGCCCAGGTTGAATATGGGCTGTTAAATCTAAAATCCACTTTGATTCTATGGTTTCTGTCTTTAACCTAATGTCGCCCCCTCTCTTATTAATGAATACATTGGTTATCACCCTAAATTTAAATCTATGTGTGGGATTATCCTTTACATGATTATATAGCGCATTGTGCTCATCACAGTTCCTAATTGATGAAATGTGCTGTAGTATCCTGACCTTAAGCATGTTGTTGGTTTTACCAACATAATATCCTGAGCATGACGTGCAATCAGCCAAATACACCACATTAATGGTCCTACAGGTAGCTCTCCCTTTAAAATGAAAACTCTTCCCTGTGGAAGGATGTACAAATACTGTCTCCCTATTAATATGTTCACAAGCCTTACAGCCCCCACATGGGACAGTACCCAGTGACCTAGGTAGGCATGTGGCCTCATTGTTTCCCCTATCGTGACAGAGTATATCCTTCAGGTTCTTATTCCTCTTATAACTAAATTGTAACCTAGTTCTCTCCTTCTGGGAAAAGAAACATGTTTTAAACCACAGAGATTGGAGTCCACATATAGGGGTTTATCTATGTCTATGAATATGAATTTCAAGGGCAGAGAAGCATATTGTTAATGTTAAATCTATTTTTATTGTGAGACTGTATTGTTTTGTTTAGCAAATGGTTATCAGCATTTGTGCTATAAAATTTTAAATAAAAGTTTTAAATATCTGTAATCACTGAAGAAGTAAAGAAAAAAATAGTATCCAGACTGACAGGTTTGAACAGTGTTTATGGTAACTGGGGAGAAACAGCCAAGTAATGGGGCACTGGAATAGCTTGGGGGTGCTGATGTTGGAGAGGCAGCCCTGATCCATTACCCACTTGACCATAATCTGGCTCTAGATTCCATTACATGGTTGTCTTTTGAATTACTGCAACCTACACATAATCACTGTTTAACTATGAATCTGTGCATATTGAATGAGTTGCCAGATGCATTTTCAATAAATGCGACTTTCAAGGAAAGAGGAGGTTACTATTGCTCATGCTAAGTCTGTTTTCAATATGCTTTGTTTAGTAAATGTCTGTCACTGTTTGTTGCTGTGGAACTTTAAAAACTTTTTATATTATGTCCAAATCTATATTATCATTGTAAATATAAAGGAGAAAACAGTTTGCACATTGCACAGGTTTGAACAGTATTTTATGGTAACTGGGGGAGACAGACAAATATTGGAATGTCTAGGATCCCATCTCACTATGATCCAGCTCTGGGCATAGCAATTATATGTTCTATAGTGAAAATTTATTTACCAATGGTTGCATGTATCCATATTTAACAATACAAGTGTTATTGTAATGATCGAAGCTATGGCATATGTTTGCAGGTCAAGTAATCTTATTCCACCATCTTTCCATTCTTTTATATAATGTTAAATGCTTTTCTGGGTTTGTTGGGGTACCACAGATACTTCAAATAAGTTTTGTTAAATTTAATATTTGCTTATAGTTTTAATATTGCCCCAGATTTTCTTATGATATATTGCTGCTATTTTTTGGAAGTTTATTTTGTTTTGGAGCCATTTACAATTGATAATAGATGACATGGTTTTCTAAGGAAGTGTTTAGCTATACTTTCTGTGCTTACAAAATGATAACATTGGCTTAATGATACTGCAAGATAGCTTTGTTCCTTCACTAGTGTGAGTGGAATATTGTAACACCCAGAATGTAATGAATGTCTGTTGTACAGGTTAAGTGCTGTATTTATCATTTATGTCTAAGCACACAAAACTGTTGAAAAGTCACATGTGGGACATTATTATATTTGGAATGTCATTATAATATGTGAAGTTATAATGTAAGACTGAGTCATTATCACCTGTGAAGAAAAGTTGTGGTCAATTGTCATTGTTGCACTTATTAATAAGGAAAAACAATATGGATCATTATCATCTTGAAAAATATGAATGTCAGATGGGAATGAAATGGCAAAAAAAAAACAGATTTGTATCAGGGTTGCTAATTATACAGAAACTTTATTTATTTATTTTTTTATGGAATATTTCAGGAGAGCTGTATTCAAAACCTTTTCACAGTGTATGGTACATGTTGCTCTGGTTATAACATGGTTTATTACTGAGGTTAAGACCTTTCTGAGATTTTCCCTGTTTTCTAAATATTGGTGCAGGGCAACATGGCATCTGGAAGTGACCCATCCCTGTGATGGCTGCCCACTCAGACTACTGACACCAGCACTGTTTCATGACTTCCATCAATGCCAGCAATCTGCCTTGCCTCTGCTTTTTCTATTTGTGTGTGCTCCATTCTTGCTGTGACCTAATTACAGTATGCATATCCAGGGCAACCACACAGTGAGACTGAGATGAAAAGTCTCCAAGTCCCCTTCTGCTATCGTGGACAATGCTAAGGTGGATTCCATTTTGGTTCACAGTGCAGTACATAACATGATTTCTCTCTGTCATGGCATAGTATTGAACACCTCCATTAAGGTTTAGAACATTTATCCTAGATTGCAGTTTCTGCACCTTGACATCTACCATTTAATTAGGAAGTGGCAGCCAGGCTCAAAGTGTCTCATGTACTCTTGGACAGTAATTTCAGAGCACCACTTCCTCTTGTAGCTGACAAGGAGGCCCAGTCCTAATATCCTTTAAAAACAGCAACTGCATTGCTGGAATAATGCATCAACTATGTGACAGTAGAGCCATATCCCACAATAATCAGAACATGTGCAGCCACTATTTGCAGGCCTTCCAAGCAGTTAGGTACTGTGTCCAGAGCTGATCAGCCCTGTCCATCCCATTCATATTACTGTTGTTCATGTTTACAACTGGTAGATATGGCATGGGTTTCCTTGTTCCACCACATTTTCTCCTGCATGTACTGGCTGCAGGCTGACAAGGAGGAGTTACTATTAGTTGATAGCAAGAATACTGGGTTCTTACCCTTCCATTCAGTAACAAAAAAGTGAGCTGCTGTGCAACTGCTTGTGGTATCCACAAGGTGCTTTACCAATGGTTTGTCTGTGAAATGTTACAGGCCACTGTGACCTATTGATGCACATGGTTTCAGAGCAGTACGTTCCATCTTGCAGCAATTACTGTACCGGCCAAGTCTCAGTATACTGTTCTGTCTCTTCAGTGTACACCTGAAATACATATAAAAGGCTAATGCCTTTACATCACCTAGTAAGTCTACTTACTCTACTCCCAACCATGTCCCTATAAATATCTCTACACCTCTGTCCTATTACTCTTATCTCACTCTACTCCCAATCATGTCCCTATAAGTATCTTTATACCTCTGTCCTTTTACTCTTATCTCATTCTATTCCCAACCATGTCCCTATAAGTATCTCTGCACCTCTGTCCTATTACTATTTCACTCTACTCCCAACCATGTCCCTATAAATATCTCTACACCTCCGTCCTATTACTCTTATCTCAATCTACTCCCAACCATGTTCCTGTAAATTTCTCTACCCCTCTGTCCTGTTACTGTTATCTCACTCTACTCCCAACCATGTCCCTATAAATATCTCTACACCTCTGTCCTATTACTATTATCTCACTATACTCCCAACCATGTCCCTATATGTGTCTCTTCACCTATGTCCTATTACTCTTATATCCTTCCCCCATTTATTTCCATCCAATTATTTTTGCCCTTCTAACTTCTCTCCAGTTACTGCACACCATCTAGTGTATATTAATCTCCCTCTGTCATCCCACCTCTTTACCCTCCATGCATCTACTTTTCTACCTCTCTCCTATTATTCTTCTACCCTCTTTTTCCCAGTTCTTCTACTAACTCTCTCTCTTGCCTTTTCTCCCAAGCTATCCCTCACTACAATGCTAACCACTCTAGTTAAATACTCTTCACTTCTAAATATTCCTCCCCTCCCTCTAGTCTAATTATTTTATTTACATTTTTGAAGACTGAATCTTGAACTGTATTCTTATTGGTACCTTATAGACTATGTTCTAATTGTGACGTAATATTATTTTCACTTACTTAGGTTCATAGGTTCATAGTAGGCTATCTGCCCTGGGGCAATTATAAGCCTAGCCCGATTCTGTATGGCTTACGCCACCCCTTGATTTGAGTATACTGTGCCCTTTTTAAGGTTTAGTTTACTGTGCCTCTGTCTAATAGTGACACGGGAGTAATCCCTGGGACAAACCTACGATCCCCCATCCACTTATTGAGATTCTTCTTGAAGAGATTCAGTGAGGTGCTCTGCCTCACATGAACTGGAATTCTATTCCAGAGCGAAGGGAGCCTCTGGGTTATGAACCTGTCCCTCCAGCAAGTTCTATTTATTTCTGTGCTGAGGTTCAAGTCCCTTCAGCGTGTGGCTCTAAGGGATTTAGATTTACTGAGGTGGAGCATGTCTATTAATTCTGGATTTGACATAGCTTTGTATGTCAGGCATAGATCGCCTCGAAGTAGGCGGTATGCAACTGAGTAGAGCTGGAGTTTTTTTAACCGAGCAGCATATGGCATCTGTTTGAGACCCTTGATCCTCTTGGTGAGATACTTTTGGGGTCTTTCTAATTGCTGTAGGTGTCGGGTAAGGTACATCCCAAAAGGGGCATTGTATTCTATGATGGGCCTGATGAGGGATGAATAAAGGGGCACGATTACCTCTCTTGATCTAGATGTGAAACCCTTCGTGATGAGGTGGGCTCTGTAGAAGGTTTTTCTAACCACTTTGGCAATGTGGTTTTCAAAGGAGAGATTGCTATCAACTTGGGTCCCCAGGTCCCTAATAACTTTCTCTGTACTTAATGGGTTTCCACCTATGTGGTAATTTGTGGGCACATTATTTTTGCCAAAGGGTATGACTATACATTTTTTGGCATTTAGCTTTAAACCATGGTGCTGGCACCAGTTATCTGTCTCTGTGAGATCTTTTTGAAGGATGTTTGTGTCAGCTGGAGAGTTGATTATGGCGCCCAGTTTGCAGTTGTCTGCGAACTTGGTGAGCCATAGTCCTCCCACGTTTGCCTGTACCTCGGAAAAGTATATACCGAACAAGAGTGGTCCCAGCACAGAACCCTGTGGGATGCCACTTGTGACCGGTTTCGAGTCTGACATGGCTCCAGCAACTCTCACTCTGTGGGTTCTGTCTTTGAGCCAGTTTGCAACCCATCTTGTGACATAGGGGTTTATATTTAAGCTGGATAGCTTATCTATGATGCCCGAGTGGGGTATTCTGTCAAATGCCTTTGCAAGGTCCAGATAGGCTGTGTGGACTACCTTCCCTTCATCTATGGCTTTGGTGACTGTTTCAAAGAAGTCAACCAGGTTCAAAAGGCAGGATCTGCCCTTGACAAAGCCGAACTGGGTAAGATCTAGTGTCTGTAGGTCCCCAATGTCTTTGTTTATGAGCTCCATGATGATCCTCTCCATAGCCTTGCAGACTAAGCTAGTCAGGCTTATGGGGCGATAGTTTCCAGGGTCCATAGAGGCTGCACCTTTGTGGAGTGGGACCACTGTTGCTGTACGCCATTCTGTGGGCACATATCCTGTAGTGAGGCTGAGATTGTATAGCTGTTTTATTTGAGGGATTAGTTCCTCTTGTAGTTCATGTAGGATGCAACCTGGGACGCCATCTGGTCCCATGGAAGCAGTGTTTTTGCTTTGGAGAGGGCAGCCTTCACCTGAGCATCTGAGATGTTTGGGAGGCAGCCCTCTGCCGGGATAGATACTTGCTCTTTTGGGGTGGAGAAGTTTGCACTGAACCTGTCTGCCAGGATATTGGCGATGTCTGTGGGTTCAGTGTATTTTTTGTCGTTTAGAATCAACTCAGAACAAGTCTGGGAGTTGCATCCCAGGTTTCTAACATAACTGAAAAAAGCCTTATGATTGTCTTTGGTGTTCTGTGCAATTTTTCTCTCGAAGCTGGCCTTGGAGGATTTTATGAGGGATCGTAATTTTTTTTTTAGTACTGATCAGAGATGCCTTCCCTATTAGGGATTTTGCTCTATCATGTAGTAGCTTCCTCCTTCTGTTGTACAGTTTATTTATGGCAGGGGTCCACCAGACTGGACGCCTGCCTTTGGATGATTGGGTCTTGGTTTTGTTTGGGATAGCATGATCCATGCATTCCTGGAGATGTCCGTAGAATGCATTTATATAGGATTCTGCAGTTTGGGCTGTAGTTTCCACTGGCCCTGGGGCCTTGAAGGATTCCACTTTGGTTTTGAGAAGTGAGAAGTTCGCTTTTGAGAAGTTTTTCACTGTGGTTTTCTGGGCTGGGGGTGGGGTCGGGATGTGGACATCCAGTGAAATTAATTTATGGTCTGATCTTACCAATGAGGGATATACTTCTGGTGTGGAGCATAGAATCCCCATATTGGTAATGATCAGGTCTAGTATGTTGTCCCCTCTTGTGGGAGTGGTGACTAGTTGTTCCATAGCATTTGAGTTTATAATTTCCAGGAATCTTTGGGCTAAGGTGCTGGGGCTTGAGTAGTGCTTCCAGTAAATGTTTAGGTAGTTGAAGTCGCCCAATATAATGGTGTTCGGAGAGATCTTAATGTTCTCCAATGTTTTCAGGAAAGCCGAATGGGATTCCTGACTTTGAGAGGGTGGTCTGTAGGATGCTATAAACTGAAAAAGCAGTCTTGCCCACTGTTAGTTGCACATGGATGGTCTCCGATACTTCGTGCAATGCCACTAACCTGGAGGTGTGGATATCCTTGATAAATATGGAAACTCCCCCTCCTTTTGTGGTTCGGTCCGGGTTTTGGGGCAGAAAAGCATGATATGAGGTATAGCCTGGTAGTGCTGAGGTGCTCTCTGGAGCCTTGAACCAGGTTTCTGTCACTCCACAGATATCGATGTTCTCCATACTGAGAAGAGCTTTGAGTGCGTGCATCTTGAGGTTAAGACTTCTGGCGTTTAGCAGCATTACCCTTAGTTTCTTGTTCCTTGTGCTGTCTATGGGGGTGGGCTTGACTTTTGAGCCTTGCCTAAAAAAGGCACTATGGTGTTGGCAAGAGCCTTTGCCAACATCCGAAAGCCCAGTGGTGACAGGTGCAAGCCGTCCCTAGCGAAGCAACGTGGCTTGTCGAGCATGTCATCCCAGGCTGACAGACACTGGATCCACTTTGAATGACACCAAAATTTTAGCCAATTGTTAAAATCGATCATTTTGTCTTTGTACTGTGGCATCATTCTAGGTGAGGGTAAGATGCTGCTCAAGGTCAGGGTCATACCAGCCTGGGCTACATGATCAGAGAGCTCCTCTATATCTCTTTTCATGTAGTCCAGGGAGGTACATCTCAGGTCATTCACACCAGCATGTACAATGACTGAGTTATATTTGTATTTGCTTTGGAGTGACCTGAGTGCTTGCATTATGTGTCGGATCCTAGCACCCGACAGGCAGCTCACTGTGACCTTCTCTTTATTCAGCCTGGTGAGCGGGACATCAGTGTGTCTGACAATAGAGTCACCTATAACAAGAGTATCAGGTGTGTTATTCAGCCTTAAGGGCTGTGGCTGCTTGGCACACTGACTTTGTGGGTTATGTGTTGTGTGTGTTTTGTTTTGAGGTAGCGTTTGCTTGGATGTCTGCTTTGGAGGTCTCTGTTGCTTAGGTAGATTTTTATTTAGAGCCTCGAGTATGTTTTTGTGTATTTATGTGTTTGGTTCGCTGATGTGGTGGGACTATGTGATACTGGAATTGTGTTGTGTGAGGTTACCTTCTCCTCCTGACTGGTTACACCAGTTTTGAGATGAGAGAGCTCAGCCTCCAGTTTGGCTAAATAGTTGCATCTCTCACATATATTTGAACCTGTTTGGAGGAGGAGAGGGTTGTCCGTGTACATGAGACAGTTGTAACATTGCCTCAAAATTCCCTGATTCACCAGCTGGACTGGAGAGGAAACCATTGACTGACCTTTGGACATGCTAGAGTAATAGGGAAACTGAATTTAAGATGGACCAATAGAGGACAGGGTAATCGTAGAGAGTATAACAGTAAGTAGTGCTTATGGTTTAATAGTGCTAACTTGTAGGATTACTTAATTGGACCAGTGAAGGGCCTTAGAATGAGAATATGGTGTTTAAATTGAGAGATAGAGCAGTTCTAAGGGAAAAAGTGAAGAGCAGACTTTGTGGAGCCAGGAATAGTTTAAACCAAATTAGGCGGCGCTGCCCGCTGTTGCTCGATGCACAAAAACATGCAAAACCGCGCAAAAGAGGGTTTTAAGAGAGAACGATGAAGGAGTTTGGAACTGACCCAAAATGGCCAATAAAACTACAGTTTCAAGTCAGTAACCACTCCCACAGGGGCAGGCAGGCTGCTCAATGTTTTTCACTGCCACTGATCAACAGAGAGACTTTCCTTTAGCCCAAGCAAAAAATGGCCTCACAGAAACTTACAAACAGTTCAAGAACAGCAAGTCTGTAACTGAACTTTTTTAAATCTCAGAAAAGTGGGAAAAAAGCAAGATTTTTTTGTTTTTTTATTTTTTCAGAGATAGCAGAGGTTAACAAGTATCAACAAGTTATAACAGTGCAGTAAATGACCCCACACAAGAGTGCTAGGCCAAAGACAGATAAAATGCAAGTTTTGAGAAAAAAACGATTTTAAAAATAAGTGCAAACAGGAAATTCAGTAAACAGCTCTAGGTTGTGCTCTAAATACAGTTACTAATGCAGAAATCAAATTTAACAAGCCAGAAAATGCTCAAAATAGGTGGCTGTGCAGAAAAACTTAGCAAATAAACAGAGGAAAAATACTTAAAGTCTGAAAAGTGGCTCCTTTCTTCTCTCAGTGTTTTCTCCTCTTGGTGGGTGCTTCACCAACAGCCAACAAGCCTGAAAAGATGCCAAAACCACAAGGCAACCAGGTTTTAAGAGAGGAAGATGAAGGAGTTTTGGAATTGACCCAGAATGGCCAATAAAACTACAGTTTCAAGTCAGTAACCACTCCCACAGGGGCAGGCAGGCTGCTCAATGTTTGTCACTGCCACTGATCAACAGAGAGACTTTCCTTTAGCCCAAGCAAAAAATGGCCTCACAGAAACTTACAAACAGTTCAAGAACAGCAAGCCTGTAACTGAACTTTTTTAAATCTCTTTGTTTTTTGTTTTTTCAGAGATAGCAGAGGTTAACAAGTATCAACAAGTTATAACAGTGCAGTAAATGACCCCACACAAGAGTGCTAGGTCAAAGACAGATAAAATGCAAGATTTGAGAAAAAAACGATTTTAAAAATAAGTGCAAACAGGAAATTCAGTAAACATCTCTAGGTTGTGCTCTAAATACAGTTACTAATGCAGAAATCAAATTTAACAAGCCAGAAAATGCTCAAAATAGGCGGCTATGCAGAAAAACTTAGCAAATAAACAGAGGAAAAATACTTAAAGTCTCAAAAGTGGCTCCTTTCTTCTCTCAGCGTTTTCTCCTCTTGGTGGGTGCTTCACCAACAGCCAACAAGCCTGAAAAGACTTTGTAATCAACTTAATGTCTGTGACTAAGTGTGCACCTATGTGGGTTTCTTCTTTTTGTGCTTATGTATAATTTCTTGTAATTTTTCGTAATTTTTGTAATTGTCTCGGGAGCTTATCTTCCCAGTCCTCTGCTGAAAATGGGCTCTCACCCAGTCAGACCATCCTGGTAAACAAATTTAAAATAAAAAATAAAATAAAATATAGGTAGCTATTCCGACAGTCTACCGGCACCTATACATTTTGCCATACCTCCCTAGCTTACCAGACATGAACTGACTAAATGTCTCATGGCCACAGAATCCAGCCATTGCTTTGTTGCTACATTATGAAGCAGGTTGCACTGTGTCCTGCATGTGCAAACTGTATACATGAAGGACAGCATCCAATATGTGGTGGACAATGTGTGGGTCATCATGGCCTGTGAAGCCAGGAGGTGGATTTAGGAAGTGATCCTCACAGTAAAAAAATACTGCTGAATTTTTTCAAACCACTCTCAAGCCATGTATTCAGCTACTGGGAAACACATACACTTGATATTTTTTCCAATACTGCCTGTATTCTGGACGGCATACAACAGGCACGTATATTCTTATGCCAACATATGTGCCCATGTCTCAAGCTCATACAGGACTCCATTGATGATCAACCTTCAGTGCTTTAGCCTGCCTCTGCATAACATAGCAGTTAGTTTCATCAATTATAGAGTAGAATTCCTCTGGGAACATCAAAATCTGTCTTATGTGAACCCAGGTTGATTACAGGGCCTACTGGACTCATGAAGTCATCAGCGTGTATTACTGTTAGACATTTCTCCCACACAATGTCCTTATGTGGTGGGCATACTTGATGTGCTATACTGAAGAATGTGGTACACTTTGTAATGGGACAAACTACATGGTGCATAGATGGGGCTCTGTGAGCATTGCCACTACCATCTATATTGTCTGTTTCTGTCTGACCCATACACAGTGAAGTACTACAGGACATTCCCTGTGCAGGCACCACCATCTCTCTATGTGATAAAGTGGTGCTTTAACAGAGATACAGTGGGATGTTTCCAGCCCACTGCACATACTCAGGAGTGCATTGTATAGTAGGAGGCATATCCTCATTTTTGTCAGTAGTGGAAATTTCATGGACAATAGTGGACTTCACTTGTCTGTTAGTGCCACCATGCCCATTCACCAACACAGAGAGAGGCAGTTCATCCTCTGTCAGAATCAGACTGCTTATGATGTTCATTGCTTTTAGCACCAAAAATCCTTAATAATGCTAGTGGTACCTCATCTCCAGTATTACAGTCACTTTCACCATCACATGTCCAGGGTGCAGTGGCACATCACAGCGGTCTTGCTGGAACCGGTAGCACAGGAGCATTTGTCATCAGTGGCACAAGCCTTTACATAAAGACATTCCAGTGAAGGTTATTAACTGTACTGAAGTCCTTGTCTTTGTTCAGGTTCAGGTTATGTTAAGCAGGAGATCAACAGCCATGCCAGACTCACTGGTACTACCACTGGAGTCAGTTTCCTCTTTCGACATGTAGATTTTACTTGGCTTCTATCGAACATTTGCCAAAATTGATTTATGACAAAAAGGGGATGTCTTTTATGTTACAAAACACAACAAAATAGAACAACAAATACTGTTACTTACCTGCACAGACAGCAGTTTGAAAACAGTACTGCTAGCAGTTTATAGTGAGTTTGCTACATAAAAATATATTTACATCACAAGCTGATAAGTAAGAAAGCTATTATATCTTATCTTAGCCATTACAGTAATTTATAAAAATATGAGAAACATATCATAACCTAACCATGCAGACATATCTTTCAATATGAGCTAAATACAGCTCCTGTCCTGTCATTATTTTGTAAGACCAGTAGTAAAAACAGCTGAAACCAGGAAACGGAGCTCCAAAGAAGGAACAAATGAAACTGTATATAACACACCAACGTGGTGCTCCTGCAGGCAAAATGGTAACTCAAAATATCAAATAAAACCAACTCAGATAAAACATAAAAAATTATTTATTAAGGTGAGCACTTTCACGGTAAAACACCGCTTCATTAGACAACCCAATAAAAGCATCATGCATTTTTAAGTCATAGTAAAAAAGTCAATGCTTCAATGACCTTTCTCTTAAAATGGTTTCCATGAAACCATATAACTAATACCAGGGAAGCAGTCTGCTTTAAAGAAAATAATCAATTTCTGTTTACATACTTCTGTCCTGTTTTTAATGTTGCCACCCCTCAGACTTTCATATATAATTTCCAACACAAAAAATTTAAAATAGTGCTGTGTATTATTAGACTCTACATGTTTAAATAGCACACTAGTTTCTTTTTTATTTCTAATATCTTTTAGGTGTTCAAGCACACGATCTCTCAAACAGCGGTTTGTCTTCCCAATGTAGTAGACATTACAGTATGTGCAAAAAGCATAGTAAACTAAATTCTTAGTAGTGCAGTCAGCATAAAAAGGAAAATCTACTGTGCACTTCTGCACAGAATGTGCAAACTGGCTACCTGCATAAATGTATTTACACGTACTACACTTCCTACAAGGGAATATCCCATACCTATGCGAGGTAGGGGCTGATTTAAATATAAAAATGCATGATGTTTTAATTGGGTTGCCTGATGAAGAGGTGTTTTACCGTGAAAGCGCTCACCTTAATAAATCATTTTTTTTTTGTTTTATCTGACTTGGTTTTATTTGATATTTTGAGTTACCATTTTGCCTGCAGGAGCACGGTGTTGGTGTGTTATATTATTTTGTAAGAACTGATGGCAGCTTCAGTATGACACCTTAACCATCACCTTGCCATGTTCTTGTACAATTACTCACAAAAATGAAAACCATACATTGCAGTAACTATCTTTAAACTGACACCTTCTACATTAGCAGTAATGGATAGGATTGCCATAATGACCTACACTGATATTCAAAAATAAGGAAAATCTCAGAACGTTCTTAAGCTCAGTAATAAACCATGTTATAACTAGGGCAGCATATACCATATACCATGAAATTTCCACCATGCAGGTGGAAGGAATGCAACAGTGCCACTCTCAGTAGTCTGAGTGGGCAGCCAGAGCAGGTATGGGACACTACAAGATGCCCATGAGTGTCACGGATGTCCCATGCCTGTCCTGGGTAAATTAGTGGAGTGGTAGTTCTTTCTCTGTTTTTTTCTCTTCACGTGTGACCTTTGAGCAACTCTGTTGTTACTATCCCTTCAAGAAAATTATTTAGATCACAATAAGAATGGGTTGACCTTCCTGAAAGGATACATGCAAACACAAAATGCAGAGGTAAGGCAGATTTCTGACAATAATGGAGGTCCTGAGACTGTGACAGTCTTGGAAGTTTAAGTGGATAGCCAGTACAAATATGGGACACTAACTCATTCCCTCTAGTACAGCTCTTTTGAGTATGTACCTTTAACTCCCAGTGGGTGTGGTTTGAGCCTTTAAAAAATTAAGTTATCACCTTACAGTTCAAACATATATTCATGTCTCTGGAACCATAAGTGTTACTAGAAAACTGAAAATGGCAAACTATGCAGGATAAATTAATCTTTATATTGATGGCATTCATTCAGATTGATGCTTTAAAGTGGATTTTATAACCAAAAATAAATGGAGTGAATATTAATTTTGTAATGTTGTATAAACAGATTATGATATATCAGTAACTATTCAAGCAACACACATACTGCTAGTAGGATTTTCTTCATACAGCTCTGAGCTTTCATATGAGGCTATGTGGTTCTGTCTGTGTTATCTGAATGTTAAGATATTTAGAGAAATATGAACATTATTACAGTACAAATAAACTATACAAATAATATTTGACATCTCTTTAGCTGCATTAGACAGAGGTTAAATATCAACACAGTTGTATTTGCCACTATGTATGCTTTAAGATGAAATCTTCTAATACCGTGTATGTAGAATGGTTTTGGAATTAATGCGAATAATAACAAGCGATATTTGATGCCTACAGGTGTCATTAGGAGTTAACTGCAGAAACGCCTGGCACATTTGGCTACAATGAGTTAAGTTGCCCATGTGTGTGATTAATGTCCCATGCCTAAATTGGGTGAATTGGGTAAGTGATGGTACTTCCTCTACTTCTTCTCTTCACCTGTGATTTTTGAGTGGCCTTTTTGTCACTGGCCCTTTAGGCAAAGTATTTAGGTCACAGCAAGAGTGGTTAAAGTTTCCTACTTGCATACATACTTTGGCAATGGATAAACTGGCCTTTTGAAAGGACACATGCAAGCAGAGGCAAGGAAGACTGCTGACATTGATGGAATTCATGAGACAGTGAGAGCCTCTGCAGTCTGAGTGGGAAGCCAGCACAGGTACTGCACAATAAAATATGCCCATGAGTACCATGGAAGTCCCATGACTGTTCTGGCTAAATTAGTGGAGTGATGGTCCTTCCACTGCCTTTTCTCTTTACAGGTGGCCTCTGCCAGTTGTACTTCTGATACAGTGTGTGAGTTGGTGTGTTTTTTTGGTTGGAAGGTAGATCCATGTGTATCACTGAAGACAGTGACCCTTATCATATTCAAAGGGCTGATCAGCCTGGGATAGGCATACAGATTCAAGCAAGGAAAATGGTAATGCATAGTAAATGCACATGAGTGTGTACACACTAAACCTACAGATCCATTGAACATCACCAGTAACTAGTTTTCATTTCTCACCTGTAATGCTTTTAAGAAATGGCACATCAACATGGCTATAAGAACAGGGAAAGGATGAGTGAGAGAGAGTATGGGTCTGTGGCTATTCCTACATTCACTGGCTGTCAGCCATGCTGCAAGAAGTGACAGCCTCCACAACTTGAGCTTCACCTGCTCCTTCACTGTGCAGGTACACTGGATTGCAAGAAGAGTCATGCAGTGGAGTGGACTTCTGCATCTAACACTGGGCATGACATCCTTATGATACACGTGGGAGACAATGATTATCTCACTCATGATTACCTCACTCATCTACTCAGAGCTAAAGGTTTTCATAATTAGTTTTAGAAACAATGCAGTTATGGTGGCCTTGCTGTCACATTGTGTGGTCTGATATCCTTTCTTGTTAGCACTACAGACATGCCATCACCCAGCAGGCAGTGCATAAGGCCATGTGGTTACAGAAAAGCTTCATGCAATGGCTGATGCACAGGTTCACAGGATGAGTAATTAGGTATGACTGCATCACTGTAGAAGATCAATGAAGATGGAATTAATCTGTTCTTGACTGATGTCCATAATGTCATGATGGCATTGTTACTGAGATAATGTTATATTCAAAAAATATGCATAACATCTACATTCATTACCAAATCTTAAATCATAACTTTGAGTCACAATGTCAAAAATTTACACCATTGTGAAGATCTGTGTCTGCTGAACAACTTTCTACAGTGTTGGTGTAGCTCTTACGGTTAGAGTTATGAACATTTGTTTTCAGTATGGTATTAAAAAACAATTTCCTGAAAATAAGCTCAGGATGCACAATTGTTCCTATGGTGGAATGCTAGCAACCAGCATTTCTGAGCAACTCTAGAGTGATTGAGTTAAACTGTACTTCAGATGGTGTACAAGTGGCTGTGTGAGCAGTGCTGGCAGTTACAACAGCTCTCTCAGGATCTTGTGTTTTGCTGTAGTTAACTGTTTTGGCAGTTTATTTACTGTTTTTTTACTGCTTTTCTTTTCCCTTGTGGAATAAGACAAGCAGCAGTGAGCAACTGGCTGAGCTCACTCACCTCTGAAGATGATGACATAATCGTATCACTATGAGTTACCTGAGTTCTGCAAGTTTGCCAAGATTGGCAAGGCCATACAAGCTTTACTGCCATTTCTTACTAACAGGGTAAATGTAGTAATGCAATGATTAGCACTGCTGCCTCACAGTACTTGCTTCTCCAGTGCTGCATGTGCTCCCTGTGCCTGTGTTTTTAGCTGGTAGTCCAGTTTCCTCTGACATCTCAGTGACAAGCCATAGCTGAAATGATAGTCCTTCACACTACCTGCAGATGTGAGTGCCATGTGTGAAGTCAGTGTGTGGAGTGAATGCCATGTGTGAAGCAAGTGTGTTAAGGAGTGTGTGTGTGTGTGTGTGTGTGTGTGTGTGTGTGTGTGTGTGTGTGTGTGTGTGTGTGTGATGTAATAGGTTAGTATCTTATTAAGGATTACTCACTCTGCCTTGCATTCACTGCATATTAATATAGGCTCCAGCTCTTGCAACTTTTGAACTGAATTTTCATGTATTTTGTCCCATTTTTTCTTTTCCAGGCACTTCAGGGTTAGACACTAGGCATACATCTAGCCCAGGAATGATTATATGACAGTATCTAACATATTATTTTGAACCTAGGACTGCATGCAACTTTATCACATGTTTAATTGGGGTAATACATTATCAGTTACAATTAATGTTGGCACTGATTCAAAAATAATAGTACAGCTGAGGATGCTAATGGCCCACTTAGTGTCGTGGATATCCCAAGGGTCTGATAACACTTCTGATATGTCATTGGGACAGTGTGAGCACATTGTACATGAGTGGAGAGTCACAGTGTGTATATAAGCTAACTTCCCATAAAGTGGGGATGACAGACAGTACTGATAGATCACAGAGGGCTGTGGACTAAGATTCCTGCCATGACAACACACCTACAGAGAGATTCTACCATGGCTACTTATTAAGGGAATGTGTTGGATCGGATATCATTATGGCACTGGATGTGGGAATATTTCCTGTCTACCTATGACCTCACATTATTGACCAGGTTAATCTCTATAACTTGTCCTTGAAGTTCACTCACCTGTAATGTATGCCATCCAGGAGTTGCCTGGAATGATACTTATGTATGCAAAGTTGAAGAACAGCATTGTTGTGAACTTTTGGGCTTCATGATACTTTTTTGTGACATACACAGCTTGTTAGTTGCACCATCAGTATACTTTGTTGCAACTTCTGCCAGACAAGGTAAAGGTAAATGTTTACAAATGGAATCTTGGTAAATATGGCAAATGCATGTGCGGATGCCTGAAGAGGCCAAAATACACTGCCTGCATCTGTGGCCATGAGACTTGCTATCCTAGAATGTTACTAGTACTGTGGGTCTGCATTCACACAATGCACAGCCACACTTCATTACCTATTTGTGATACCATGAAGTGTGACTGTTCCATAATTGTCATCTGTCCTGACCAAACAGAAAAACCTTGAGTTGGACAACTTGAGGCCGGTGAGACAATTTTGCAGTGTAATGACTCACAATAGAAAACCCTAAGAAATACCACAGGGAACATCCTGCAGGGAACCCCAATTGACACTTTCTGGCACATAGTGACCTACCCCAAGGAATACCTCATGGTTCTCCAAATGGCACACCCTATCGATGATCCAATGACAAAAAAGAGGTATGCTTTGTCCTACCCCCGAATGTATCATGTGCCTGTGCCATGTGCCCTGAGTGTATGTTTCCTGTCACTGTATGATGCAAATGATGATAGCTGGCAAACATGATGCATTTCTGCTTGTGTTTTGCTGTGTGGTAGTAACTGATGCACAGTGTGTATAGACAATGCATTGCACTATACAGCTTGCATTGGTTAAAGCATGCTACCAGCTATAATGTATGCATTAAATTGTTTTGATTCTTGAACCAGACTCCCTGTTGTAGGAAGATGGAGCCCTGACTGTGACTCATGTGATCAGGTTCAATTCGTTGCTCTGGCACTTGAGAAGCCAGGTAGGGAGGAGGAGGATTGAAGGTACATGGCCTACTCTCCTCCCCTTGGTGGTGGGATGCATACACTTTGGTATACACTGGGTGGTGTGAGTTCCCTGATGGAGACCTTAGAAACCATCACTCATGCCTCAAGGGAAGAGCCAGACCTGCCTGAGATTAAACACCCCTTAAGGAAGTGAGTGGATTCCCTTCACAATAGCCTACTGCACATTCCTTCCTCAGCACTTTGCTGGATGCATGTGGGGCATAGGGGGAACATATTCACACACACACACACACACACACACACACACACACACACACACACACACACACACACACAAAATCCAACCCTCTCCTGATGGCTGCCTAAATGACAACCTCTTGACTGGCTTTCCTCCAGCTGATGGTCAATGAATGGGAAATGAGTTGGAGAAGGACTGATGTTGATCAGGCAGTGGGGGTAAAGACAACAATTTTTTGGGCTATGCTTTTTTATGTATTTTAATGCTATATAACTCTGTATTTTGTTGTTGGGTGACAAAAATGGTTCTCAGTACCTCAGTACTTACTTGGTAGTGCTAAATGACTGCTGATGACTTAGGCCATGTTAGTAAGGTGTTTTATCTGTGATGGTGCTGATCTGCAAAATCTGTTTAGTCACTCATGCACACAATATTGTCTCATTTAAAAGTACTGCATGCTACAGAAGTGCTACCTTTAAAACACCAATATCCTCTGCATATCAACAATATCATCTGCATGTCTGCAAACTGCTCAGATATACTTTGAATGCTACACTGATTGTTTCTAAATCCTACTCTGTTATTACCACAGAAAACAAGAAAATTAAAAAGTATATATGAAAATGTAAGAAGAGGTTTGTTTACTCGTACACAATATTCATTGTATTTATGTTTACTGGAAAGGTCCAGTTGAACCATGCAATTACCTTTTTTAGTGATAGAACCTTTATTTATTTGTTTGTTTGTTTGCTTGCTTGTTTATTTATTTATAATTCTGCTAAAATGGAAAGTATACTGGATAGTCCCCATATTCAGTACAGCTCTTGACAGAAAAGTGGCAATACAAGCTGTATACTATTATTACAAATCATTGTCAAATATACCTAGTGCAAACCATTATAACTCCATCTAGAGATGTGCACCTGCATGCGTACATATGGACGTATACACACACACACACACACACACACACACACACACACACACACACACACACACACACACACACACACATATATCAAGATCCCCTTTGCTGACTGTGTACACCTCAGATGTCTGATTGTGTTCCTATGAATGAATGAAATACTTGAAAATAGTAATAGATTTCAACTAGTTGCTGTCAGACACATACAGTACACACACACACACACACACACAGACACTGACAGACAGACAGGCAGATGCACTCACACACACACACACACACACACACACACACACACACACACACACACACACACACACACGTACGCACACACACACTTGTAACTTGTACTGCAGCAATTACTAGTGTTAGTTTTGCTTGTTTCTATTTTACTCACTAACCATGTTTTTAGAGCCACATTTAACAAGTGGAAGGGAAATGACTGCTACAGTTAAAAATATTAGTCACAGCACATGGATTTTTTTTTGTAGTGAACATATGCACTTACTCTTTTACATGGCTTTCATTACACATTAGTTCATCTCTTGGGAACATCAAGTATCCAGTGAGGATCAGTGATTTTCAAACACTATTTTTTAAGAAAAATATTTTTTGATGATTTACTCATAAATGAAGTCATAGAGGAGAATGTAATTTTCTTAAACATTACAACAAGTTGATCTGTACCTTCATAAATGCTCTCTTCATAATACAGTATTTCATCAATGTGATTTCTTTGTCTAGAATATTTGGTTTCAGAAAAGTTCCAGACAAGGACTCTTGAGGTGATTCATTTTGTAGCATAAGTTTTGATGAGAAGGTAGGTAATCTTAACTGACCATTTAATTAATCTTGAGAAGTTTGAAGCGGTTTGAAGCAGGCAGTTTAGAAGAAGGGACCAGGATGAGGTGAACATCTCCCTTTATTAAAAGTAAAAGAGGCAAGGAATTAGCAAATGCATATGGCTGTACTTTTTTAGTGAGTGGAGAGGCAATGACATTTGGGATGGGATGGACATGTGAAAGCAGAAGGAATAAGTTTGATATTGTGGGATGTTAGAATGAAGATGAAGTGCATGAATGGATAACGTAGCTTTACTTATATGGGTGAAGGTGGTTTACTTTTACTGGTGTGTATGCAGGTATACAAAATGCTTAAATTGATTGCATTCCGGTAAAGCAGAATTTATGTGAGAATATGACCTGTTGGTGAAAGTTACAGCAGCTTGCAACTCTGATAATTAGTAAAGAATGTGTTTTTGTATAGTGCAGACATGTTACAAGTGAGAAGACTGGTAGTATGACTGGCTGTTATTATGTATGAAACTGGAAGGTGATATCCACAGCAGATGGGGTATATATTTTTTCAATATGCTAATGCTTGTCTACTGGAACTAGATACGTTGTGGCAGACTTCTTTCTAGAATTAGCTAGAGAAAAAAGTCCCACAGCATTTCTTAACATTTCTACTATGCCTGTGTTTATTCAGCATCCTCGTGAATACTTGAATGTTAGATGGTGTCAGAAGTGAAGAGAGATATATTTGTAGAATTGAAAAAAATGTATTATTTTAATGATTTTTCTGCCACCTGACCACCAATCCTTCCTCTGAGTCTAGTCCATTTTGTTCACCCTCCTAGTATTTCCTAGAGAGGGTGAGAGCTGGTTGGGAGTGGCCAACATACAGACAGCCATGGCAGTACTTTTTTTTTCCCTCACTGGCATTCTGGCAATGACACCATACTTGTTATGGTCCTAACCTCATCCCTGTTAGCTGATGTGATTACATGCATCACCATGTGGACATTCTGACTTACTTACCCCTATATCTGCATGCTCCTGCATGCCTATGAGGACTACTGTCATCAGTTTGAATTCACCAAGACAACATCCCCAAGTCCTGTGGCCTTTGGTGTTACTCAGGCCACTGCTTGCACATACAGTCTGCTGATAGGAACCATCATTTTCCCAGAATGCATAAACTGGTATATGTCACTCAGTCACACCTTCCCTGTCCAGCTATTTCATTGCTTATGCTGCTAAATTAACTTGGGTCATATAAGTGAGAGCCACGGCATTAACCCTGTCTGATAATTTAGTGGTTTAGAAATACAGAAGTATAATTCACACCTAGAAAAATGGTCTGGTTGCAACCATCAGGAATTCTAATCCTAGAAGGTAATTTAGTAATAAATTAATAAATAAATAAAACTGGAGGCTTTTGATCCAGATATTCAATTTATTTTTTATTACAAGCAGAATAGTTTAGACGTTTGTGAAAGTACAGTGCTCCTCCTTTCTATGTTGCTGACGAAGAAACATTAAAGGCATTTAATACTTTCACCTTTGTTGAAGAGAAGAAAGACAAAACAGCAATTTGAGAGAAGTTTGGGAATTGACAGCCTTAGAAAAATTATCACTTATTCTTTGCAAGGGAACTGACAAATTTGAGGTTCATAACTAAATATAGAATAGTTTTTGGTACAAGAAATGCTCAAGCAAAGGTCAGGATATTCAGAAAAGCAGACACAGCTCAATTAAAAATCCGTGGATGCATTCACTATGAGTTCAGTTACAATTGCATCAAACAGATTAATTGAGAAAATGTAAGTTCATAAGATAGAATGGGTTAAATAAAGAAAACTTAAAAATAAAGTGATTGTAGGTGATCATGATGACAAAGAGAGCCATAAGGTGTTCAAAATGTATGGTGCAAATGAAATCTAGGTATCATGTACTAGGTGTGGTTATAAATATGAGAAATATACATGTCTGAGTTTAAACTGTTTTCTAATGGTTTGCTCAAATGAATCATTTTACAAAGATGTGCAAACCGAAAGACAAGTGTGTTAAAAAGAACCAAATTTGCATGTTGTAGAACAGAAACATGAAAAAAAAGTTGTCAATAGTTGTTACAATGAACTCTGAAAATGCATTAGAAACATTGACTCAAGAGGACAAGGAAGATTTGTTAAATGCTGAGCAGTAATAAAAGAAATGATAAATTTAAACTAAAAACATATGTAGAGTGAACGTTTTGAACATATGTGTGAAACATTGGGGCTACAAGGTGGAGAAGAAAGCTGAGTGCTGATTGTTGGAGGTGGAGAAGGTTGAATATTACTGCTGCACAGGTTAAAACAGCCCTCTCCAAGGCCAAGATACAGCTCCTATGGGACCTGACAATATCCCTGGCTGTGTTCTACCTGAACTACAGAGTGAACTGACACCTCACCTGTGTGCCCTGTTCAATCACAGCCTCACCTTAGGCTTTGTCCCTACCGAATGGTGCACTGCTACAGTCATCCCTCTCCACAAAGAAGGAGTGACTACAGACCCAGGGAATTATTGCCTAATTAGCCTGATGAGTCTGATATGCAAGGCTATGGAATGCATCATCATGGACCTAATAAACAAGGATATAGGGAATCTCCAAACTCTGATCCTACACAGTTTGGTTTTGTGAAGGGTAGATCATGCCTACTTAACTTGGTCGACTTCTTTGAGTCAGTCACCAGAGCTGTGGATGAAGACAAGGTGATACAGCCTACCTTGATCTGGCCAAGGCCTTTGATACCATTCCCCACTCAGGGATCATAGAAAAACTCACTAAGCTAGGCATCAATCTCTATATCACTAGGTGGGTTGCAAACTGGTTCACAGATAGAACCCACAGTGTGAAAGTAGCTGACTCCAAGTCAGACTACTGACCAGTCACGAGTGGAGTTTCACAGGGTTCGGTCCTGGGTCCTCTCCTGTTTGGTATCTACTTCTCTGAAGTCCAGGCCAACACGAAGGGACTGTGGTTGAGAAAGTTTGCAAGTTGGGGGCTATTTATTAACTCCCCAAGTGATGTTGACATCCTACAGAAAGGCCTCAATGACACCAACGACTGGTGTCAGAACCATGGCCTTAAGCTCAATGCCAAAAAATGTGTCATCCTCCCCCTTGGGAAAAACCTGGTTCCCTTGAATTACCACATTGATGGTAGTCCACTGAACACAGAAGGCATTATAAGAGATTTGGGAACACAGGTTGACAGCAACCCCTCTTTTGACCACCATGTTGCCACTGTGGTCAGAAAGTCCTTCTATATGGCACATCTCATTACTAAGGGTTTTGCATCCAGGAAGAAAGAGGTCGTTGTCTCCCTCTACTCTTCCCTCATTAGGCCAGTCATCGAGTACAATGCCCCATTTGGCATGTACCTCACTAGACACCTGCAACAGCTGGATGGGCCGCAAAAGTACCTCATGAAGAGGATCCTAGGCCTTAAACACTTGTCCTATATGGACAGACTCAAAAAACACCAACTATTCTCTGTCTCATATGGCCTACTTACAGGCAATCTCTGCTTGACTTACAAAGCCATGTCTGACCCAGCTCTGTTAGAAATGCTACATCTAAAGAAATCCCAATCCCTCCACATCACACACTCCAGAGACCTCAACCTCATCACCACAATCAACAAAACATGGTGGAGGGATAGGTTCCTCACCCGGAGACTGCCCATGCTATGGAACAGACTTCCCATACATGTCAAGCAGAGTACCTTACTGTCCCTCTTCAAGAGAAATCTTAATGAGTGGATGGGAAATAGAAAATTCACCCCGGGGATCACTCCAGTGGCTCTACTCAACAGATGTACTAGGAACTAAGGTTGGGTGGAACGATGCCAGGGTAATCCTATGGGCTAGGCTTGTAAAGGCTCCAGGGCCATTAGCCTAATACACACCTATGAACCTATGAACACATTCATTGTACCAAGTAAAAGTACTGGGCCAAAATCTATTTCTGAGAATATACAGGGCATTCAATGCCCTGTTTTAAACTGTAACACTTAAGGATGCTGATTCTCCAAATATGTTGGGTTGTTTGATTTGTAAGACGTTATAGATGATACCACAATTCACAAAGTGAAAGCAAAGAATGAGAATGTGGACCAGCTCAAATTCAGGAACAGTCATACTGTTGTAGAAACAGTATAATTTTGTAAGTAGGCTTTCCATAAGAGTAGATGGTCAAATGACTACTACAGTAGCCTTTGTTCTATGGGTTATATCCTGCCAAGGATATAACAACTGGCCAGCTTCCAAAACTTCAGGGCACCTTCCACATGCCCAAACCATCAGTCAACTTGAGCGGAGCTGACTAAAAAGGCAAGTTTGGGTGCAAAGCCCTTGATAGCTTTCATGCCAACAGAGACAGGAAGGCTGAGCCCTGGAAGGAGAATGCTAGGAACAAAAAAAAAATAGTTCTCACACCCTGGCATTAACAAACACACCAAAAAACAAGGGGATTGGAGCAAGAGAGAGAGAGAGAGATGCTACTGCAGCAGTGATCATTTGAACATCTACTGCTATGCTAAATTTACTTATAGAACTGTATTACAGTCATTATATTAATCACTGGTGCAATAGCCTTAGCTGTATGGGTAGAGAACCCTAGCTTACTACTTTTGAAAAGTGGAAGGAGATGGGTCCTAGAGCTCCTGAAGAATGGTCCTAGCAAAGCCTGATCTAGACCTAATGAAGAAATCAAACTTGTAATGCATGTATGGAGGACTAAATTGTTGCTCCTAGAATTGTAACCCTTTCCAAAAATGCCATAGTTGGAGCCATTGCCTTGGTAGAGTTGGCATTTGACTCTGTCTTCAATAGTTTTGTTGTGATCAGTATAACAAAAAAGCCAGAGACAACCATTTGGAAATAGTCTGTTTTGACATAGGTTGTATCTTCTTAACTTCATAAGAAATGAACATCTGATTAGAAGATCTGAAAGATTTAGTTCTTATATTTCCTCCTTCATTTTTAGGTTCAGGGAAGAAAACAGGGAGATAGCAATATTGGCATTAAGTAAACTCTGATACCACTTTAGGCATAAAAAAAGGATTATTTCTCAAAGAAAGCCTGTCTCTGTAAAATATGAGATACAGTAGTCACCATAAGAGCTTACAACTCAGATATTTTTCTTGCAAAGGTCAAATAAATCAGTAAAACAGTTTTCCAAGTTTAGAACCTCAAGTCAGCAAGGTTAGTTGTTTCAAATGTAGCAAGTGTTAGCTTCTCTAATGCACAATTAAGATCCTAAGGAGGGGGCCACCAGTTTTCTTGGAGGCATCTTATGCAAAACCCCTTTTAAAAACATTTTGATAAGAGAATGCATTGAAAGAGGAGGAACTATAGGCAGACATGCTGAAATGACTGATAAATGAACCTTGATGGAGAAGTAAGAAAGGCCATAGGATAGTAATTCACACAAATATTGTAAAACCAGAGAACAACTAGCTCCCCAAATTGGTGCTGGTTATGTTATTGGAAACATATAGAAAACCTTTTCCGTTTGCTAATATACGATTTTCTAGTAGCAGGCTTTCTTACCTCCATCAGCATCTGCTGCACTTCTTCAGTAAACAGGTGCCTAAAAGGAATTAAGGTCCTATCATTCAGCCAGTCAGTTAAAGTCGATTGGGGTCAGGGTGTATCAAGTACCACCAATCTTGTGTGAGTACATGCATTCTATGAGGAAGCCTGTGGTAACTGACCCCGGCCATTTCCAAAAGAAGAGATAATTACTGTTATGTTATCAGGACAATGTCACCACAATGATCTTGGGAGATTTCTTCTGTGTCTAAGTATCCTGGAAATCAATGTAAAGGTTTGAAAAGCATACAGGAACATTCCTGTCCAAGGAAAGGAAAAGGTATCTGGAGTTGTTGGAATAATGTTTAAAATATTTACTTTACAGACACAAGGTACAGGGTTTGATTCTCAAATGGGACAACTGGCTAGGATTAAAATGGTCTGCAAAGGCACTTAGCTTAGTACTTCATCTCCCAGGCCAAGGACAACTGCAAGGCACTCTTTAGATATTTTTACAATCTCAAGATTAATATACAATTGTGTGCAGAGTTCATTGTAAAAGGAGCCACCTATACTAAGTCAGAAGATAATGCAAACCTACTGGCTGACAAATTCATTTCCAACTTTACCACTCTCTCCTCAAGAACACTGTATCAATGGGACCAGACAACATTCCAGGATGCCTTCTAAATAGCATGAAACACGATCTATCAGGGCCTCTGCAATTACTGTTTAACTGCAGCCTCCAAGCAGGCTTCGTGCCTTATGAATGGAGAACAGCAACAGTCATCTGTCTGCACAAAGGTGGGTCAGCTACATACCCATAAGTCTAACTAGTCTCATATGTAAAGCCATGGAAATGATCAATAATGACATAGGGAACCTCCAGACACTGGATGCAGCCCAATTTGGTTTTATCAAGGGCAGGTTATGCCTACTCAACCTGGAGGACTTTGAGAAGGTCACCAAAGCAATGGATGAGGGCAAAATGGTTCACACTGCCTACCTTGACCTAGCATTTGACACAATGCCTACTCTGGCATTGTTGACAAACCCTAATGTCACCCAGAGGATAGCTAGTTAACTCACAGACAGGACCCAGGAAGTTAGAATTGGGGAGTACACCTCTACAAAGAGGCAAGTCACAAGTGGAGTCCCTCAGGGACTGGTCCTGGGACTGCTCCTTTTTGGCATGTACATCTCTGCAGTCAAACACAGTGTCAATGGCCTCTGGCTGGCTAAATCTGCAGATGACTCCAAATGCATAAATATAGTTGCAAATATAGAAAACTCCTGAAACAACCTCATCAAATGCAGGAAGGGTTAAGGAGAGGAAAGTTCAAACAAAAAGATGAAAGGTTAATATTGGCGGCCCAAAAGAGTGGACTACATACACATTGGTTTACAAAGTCCATTGAACATGTGGGAGAAACAGACAAATGCAGGTTTTGTAAAACAGAATTGGAAACAGTTGCACAATTTGTTGCTGGTTGTGGCATACTAATGGCAGAAGGACTGTATACTGAAAGGCATAATAATGTAGCAAGACTGTTGCACTAGGGATTGTGCAAGCATTTTAATACTGAAGTAGCTGAAAAACACTGGAAACATGAACTACAAAGCATCACAGAAAATGATGAAGTGTACATCATATGGGATCATCCATTACCAACAGTTCAAAAGACAGATGTGAGATAACTAGATATAGTGGTCCATGAAAAGAAGACAAAAGTAGCATTGATCATTGAAATCGCTGCACCCATTGACTACAGTATCTTGCATATAGAGCGACACAAAGTCACAAACTATAAGGATTTGCAGGCAAAAACAAGAGCAATGTGGATAAAAGATACCCAGACAGTTCCAATAGTAGTAGGAGCAATGGTTCGTATTTAGATATGTTACTGATACATGTAACTCCATACGAATTGCAGGAGTCATTAGAGGGCACATTGCGGGTGCTGTGAAGAGTACTTCTGGCTAATATCAAAGATTGAAGCAATACTAATTTCATGAACTTTAATCATACTCTGACTTAGGAATGGGGTCCATTCCAGTCATGGTATTAGAAACCCAAAAGATTTGGAGAAATTAAAAAGCCAGAAGATATAGCAAACCAAACCTGCTGGCCGACAAATTAATCTCCAGCTTTACCACTCTCTCCCCATCAACATTTCCTCAGGAAATACCATCATATATAACCCCCACTACTGTCACTAGGGAACAGGTCCTTAATGGTCTCTCTAAGGCCAAGAACACTGCATCAATGGGACTAGACAATATTCCAGGAATGCCTTCTAAATAGCATGAAATATGATCAATCAGGCCTTCTGGAGTTACTTTTTAAATGTAGCCTTCAAGCAGGCTTCATGCCTCATCAATGGAGAACAGCAACAGTCATCTGTCTGCACAAAGGTGGGCCTTGCTACAGACCCATAAGTCTAACTAGTCTCATATGCAAAGCCATGGAAAGAATTATCATGGAAATGATCAATAATGACATAGGAAAGCTCCAGAAACTGGATGCAGCCCAATTTGGTTTCATCAAGGGCAGGTTATGCCTACTCAGCCTGGTGGACTTCTTTGAGAAGGTCACCAAAGCAATGGATGAGGGCAAAATGATTCACACTGCCTACCTTGACCTGGACAAAGCAATTTATACAATCCCCACTTGGGCATTGTTGACAAACCTAATGTCACCCAGTGGATAGTCAGCTGGCTCACAGACAGGATGCAGGAAGTTAGAATTTGGGAGTCTACCTCTACAAAGAGGCCAGTCACAAGTGTAGTCCCTCAGGGGTTGATCCTGGGACTGTTCCTTTTTGGCATTTACTTCTCTGAAGTCAAGGACAATGTCAATGGCCTCTGGCTGACTAAATTTGCAGATGATTGCAAATTAGGAGCTGTCATTGAATTGCCCACTGCCACAAATGTTATTTAGGAAGGGCTGACACATGGATTAAAACTAAATGCCAAGAAATGCATAATAGTATCCTTTGGGAAGTCATCCACCTCTGGAAACTATTATATTGACAACACACTCCTAAGAGTTGACCCAGCAGTCAGGGACTTGGGGACATACATAGACAGTAATCTAGCCTTTGAACATTACATGTCTACAGTAGTGATGAAATCATTCTATGCTGTGCAACTTATAAGAAAAGGTATGGCATCTACATCCAAAGAAGTCATTGTTCCACTGTATTCAGCATTCATCGACCTATCATAGAGTACAATGCCCCATTTGGTATATACCTAATCAAGCATATCCAACAATTGGAATGTCCGCAGAGTTCCCTCACTAAAAGAATACAGGGTATAAGTAACATGTCCTATGCAGACAGCTTCATGGCCCTATTCCTGTATTCTGTCTCCTACAGGCTTTTGAGGGGAGATCTATGCTTGGCATACATGACATTGTCAGACCCCACTCTGATGGAACTCTTGCATATCCACAAAACAAACAGCACCGGAATTACCCATTTTAAAGACTTAAACTTTGCCTGTGATATAAATAGGACCTGCTGGAGAGACAGGTATGTATCCCAGATATTACCCCTTCTCTGGAACAAGCTCCCCATCCATGTGAAGCAGAGTTCCTCCCTAACCCAATTCAAGTGTAACTTGGACTGTTGGATGGGGAACAGGAAATTCATCCCTAGTTTGGTACCTATGTCTCTAATGGACACAGGCAGCTTGTAACTAGTTCATCTCCCAGGCCCCTGCTTGTAAACGTTTCAACTCACTAGTCCCTGCTTACACTTATCAAGGGTACCAGAGAATGTGAGAGATTTGGGATGTATGGCTAGGCTTAAAAAGACCCTTGTGGCCATTAGCCAAATAAACACCTATGAACCTACTGGTCTTCCAGTTCTTCTTGCATGAGGTCCTGAAGCAGAATCTTGTCTTCAGAGATGAGGCAAATAGGTCTACTTAAGGAACTCTCCACAAATGCAGCAAATATTGAAACTTCCTCTAATCAAGTTTCCATTTGTAAGAATCTGCCCTTGTCCAGCTCAGCTTATCTGTCACACAGTTTTGCTCTGATGGGATGTAGGATATCTGCAGAGTGAGATTGTACAGTGAAGCTATATCCTAATTAATATGGCAATGTCTGTAAAGAGGGTATGACCTGGTTACCCTTGCTTGTTCATAGGTTCATAGTTCATAGTTTAGTACTAAGCTAACTGCCCTTGCGAGCCATTTTAAGCCTAGCCTAGCCAAGTTAATTATCCCTTGTGAGACTTAAACCCTGCACCTTGTGTTTGTAAGGCAAACACCTTAGCCATTAAGCCACACTCACAACCCCTTGTGTTGATACATGACTGTAGTACTGTCTGTAAGAATTTGAAGAGGTCCAGGGGACCAAAGATAATTCAGAGAGTTGAGTGTCTTGATCAGGGCAAGCATCTCTTTTATATTTATATGCTTGTGTCTGCCCTTGGTGTCCCACACACCTTGCACCTTTATGCCTACTGAAACTGTTGTCCAAGGAAAGACTGCGGTATCTGTGGTGACTGAGGGCTTTGGAGTAGGGAGAGAGAAGGAGACAGGGTTTACAGAAATTTACTGCTTCCACCATGTGATTTCTCTTCTGACAAAACCCAGCAATGGGATTTGGGATTTGAAAAGACAAGGGATGTTGGTGCTGAGACCAAAATAGACTTCATATACCATTGTATCATACTCATGTGGAGTCTTGCCAAGGGTATCATGAGAATTATAGCTGTCATGAGACCCAAACTCCTGAGGTATTCCCTCACAGTGATCAAATACTGTGTGAAAAACTTTAGAAATAGATATAGATATGTATTTTGCCTATGGAAGAGAAACTCTTTGAACTGAGGTGTCTCTCTGACACCCCAGGAACACAATCCCATGAGAAGGAGTTAAAAAAAGCCCATTGAATGTTTCTTGGAATCCGAGCTTGTGTAAGGTCTCTCACCCATGTGAGAGATTCCTGACACTTTGAAAAAGATGCTGCAATGATAAACAAGTCATCTAAATATGGAAACATTTAGATACCTTGTAGTCTGCAATGACCAAAAACTGGCACTAGACACTAGTGAACACTTTTGGTGCAGTTGATATTCCAAAGGGCAAGGCAGAGAACTGATAATGTGATCCAGACACACAAGATCTTAAACGCTTGAAGTCTGGATGAGTAAAGATGTAATGATAAGCATCTTTTAAATCTAGTATTACCAGGAAACATGAAAGAAGGAAGAAGAGGTAACAGGTTGTGAAGCTGCATCATTTTGAACTTTGGTACTACCATAAACAGGTTTAGGAAAGAATAATCCAGAACTGATCATCAAGCATTTTCTTTCTTTGGTGAAAAAAACATACTTGAATAAAAACTTTTCTTAATCTGGGAAAGAGGAACCAGTTCTATCACTCCCCGGGACAGCATGTGTTGTAGGACGGGGGAAATAAGAGTGGTCTGGAAGATGAGGACTTACCCCCTGAAAAGGAGGGATTTCCTCCCACTGCCATCTGTAGCCTTGATGAATGATCTTCAGAACCCAGTTGTCTGAAACGCTATGTTGCTGAGGAGGAATGTGGAGATTCAAGATTTCTGGAAAGGAAAAGGAACTGCAAGGGTATATATGTGTGTTTGTGGTGTAGGGGGGCAAGGTCTCTTGGACAGTCATTCTTACTTGGATTGTCCTTGGTTTTTGGAGGGTGAATCCCCTTGCCATTTTTTCTTAAATATCTGTTTACCCACATTTTATTGAGAGTGTTTATTTATTTTTTAGCCAAAATAAGATGAGGGGTTAGAGAATCCCATAGAAAATTTGAAAAAGAATGACTGAAAAATCTTTCCAATTCCTTGTATTAGCTTACCTCTTTCATCACACATTTTGATAACCTCTACAGCACAGGGACTAAAAATTAAACCTCTATACAAAGAATTTAAAATCACATTTTGCGTATCATCTCGGAAGTTCTGAGAATGCAGCCAGGCCATACCACTTGAAGAAGTACCAACTGAGTCATAGACACTCTGTAAACAATGAGCTATGACTTGTACAATGGATGAAACTAAATTAATTTAAAGCAGATTTTTCCTCCCAAAAAGAAGAAACTGCAGGAAAAAACATTCCTCCTATCTTCACAATTAGAATAAACTTGGTGGGATATAACCCATGTAGCTAAGGCTATTGCAGCAGTGATCAGCGATCAGTAAGATGAACATATCTCAGTTAGTGGACAGAGCCATTATAGTGACATCTTTGAGTACTATGCTGATTTTTTTACATGCTTAGGACATTTATTGGGATAGTATCATATATAAATAAATAATAAATAAAAACAACACTCCTGAAGAATGACACAAGACGACAAATGTATAGTGATGAAGTTCATTTTATGATTGTGAACATACCTCTCAATCTGTAAGAGCAAGAAATCTGGACAAACCCATAAATAATGGGTTGGGAGGAGGGGTAGTGGACCAAAAATAGGGACAATTTTTAAATATTCCTCTTACAAACTTAGAAGTTAATAGAATAACAGTTTTTGCTTTAGCATGACTTTTCTGAAGGGTATGACATTTGAAACTCAAATGCCTGTCATTATTTTCTGTCTTCAGTTTTTAATGAACTTGCCAATAATTTGCCAGAAAACCACAATTTTATGAAAAACAGAAAAAAAATATGAAGCAAAAATCTGGACAGTCTGAAAATCTGCACAGTTGAGAAGTATGAGAAAGTACTAATTAACACATTTGTCTGGTGGTATTGTTTTTGGGAGATTCATTTTTATTTATTAGTGTTCTTTATGAAGTTGTGAGTTTTTTGTACTTTGATATATAAATAAATCATAATACTATGCCAGTGGTACGTGCTTTAAGGAAAGCACTAGTAGCTCTCAGGAGCAGAACGGACTAGGAACTGAAACAAGTGAAAGGCTTAGATATCAGTAAGAAACAACTGCAGCCAACATAATGGGTGAATAATAGGGATACTGGAGTGAAGAAGTCAAGATTCATATTTTTACTGATCCATATGATCTCAAAAACTATTGAAAGAGAATATTAACTGCTGCTTACTGTTGAAGTGTTGTCCCCGAAATGTCCATTGTTAATTTATTTTTCTTAAAGTAATTCTGGTTTTAATAATAATGACACTGTTAGACACTTCATCCTTTAGAATGCTGATACTTGTTTCTCTTACACTGAAACATCAAAATTATAATGTACAGAAATAGATATTTTCATATCACATCTGACTTTAACCAATGCATTCTTTTATTTAATACAAACTTATAAAGGACATTCAAACCAAGACTCAGGATTACAATGAGGCAACCAGGCCTTTGGCTGAAAAATTCAAACAGCATATATTCTTCAAACAGAAGGCTTTATCCAAGTAACAATAAGTCCAGTCTGTGTAAAATTCACAACTCACAGTTCATTTATTTGAGTGACATAAAAACGATAAGCGCTTTCGCTAGATAGCTTCGTCAGACCTTCAAGAACAAACACACCTTTCCTTTCCTTATATACTACGTTCAAATATTTCAAAATGTGTCATTACCAATCAGAACACTTCTTACATGGTCTTGTGTCTAATTTAAATATTTATACAAAAGTGCAAACATAAAAGCAAAGGTAAAAATGCAGAAGTAAAATGATAAAAGCACAGCAACAACTTGCTCAATATAAAATGTATAAAAGTTATACAGCACAACTATAATGCATATAACATGCACTAATTTATACAGAAATAAAATAATAAATGCACAGCAACAGCTTGCTCAAAACACAATTCAGGAATACAATTCAAGAACACAATTCAAAAATATAGTTCAAAATATGTAAGGGTTATGCAGCACAGATATAACATATATAACCTGCACTGATTTATAATATAGCCATAATACAACCATAGAAGTCAGAAATCAAATAATTTGAGTTTCTGACTTCACTTTTTCATCTTCATATTCTTTAGGTAAGGTTTAATAGAGACTCTTTCATTGAGTCCTCTTCCTTTGTCTGCTCTAAAGGCTATTGTCCATCGTGCCTCTCTATTTTCAGTAAAATTTCTGATGTCACCTTCTCTAATACTTGGTACAATAACCTCTATAACTCTGAATTTAAATTTGTGTGATTCCCCTTCTGGCATAACATGTTTGGACAGAGCATTATGCTCACTTTTAGTATGAATATTATAAAGATGTTCCCTTATACGATCTTTAAAAACTCTGCTGGTTTTACCAACATAGAATGAGTGGCAACACTGGCAATCTGCTAAGTAGACCACATGAGATGTCAAGCAAGTAGCTGCTGAAGTAAATATGAATTCTTGACCTGTATCTGGATGTACAAATTTGTTACTGGTATTAATATATGAACAAAATTTACATTTACCACAGGGCTGAGTACTGTATTCTTTATCTTTATGTGTTTCTGCATTTTTTCCATGACAAAGCAGTCTTTTTAAATTCTTCTTATTTTTATACAAGAAACTGGGTTTTGTGCCTAGCAGACTATTTATATCAGAGTCTGCTGTAAGTATGGACCAATTCTTCATAAACACTTCCCTCAGCTCTTTGTTATTACATGTATAAAACAAAGGAATTTTCAATTGTTTATTTGCTGAGGTATTGATAGACTCTACAGTGTTTTTCTGTTGCTGTCCATAGTATGGTTGGGCCCTACTATCCCTAAGACTAGTGACATCACTTAAATTTCTCTTGATTTCTTTGGTGTGATAGCCCCTCTTTGTCAACTTCTTTTCTAAGCCAACTTTTCATTTTTGAAGCCTTCTTCTGTGTTGTTTAGCCTTGAGGCTCCCATCCCTTGTCCTTTTATTAAGTTTCTAAAGACATAGTTTGGGTGCATACTTTGTCTAGATAATAAAGAATTCCTATGACAGGGTTTTCTAAATACCCCTGTATTTATAGAACCATTATGTAGTCTCTCTCTCTCTCTCTCTATATATATATATATATATATATATATATTGAGGTATTCCACTCTTTTACTAGATGAGGCCATGGTAAATCTTAGACATTCAGTTAAGGTGTTAATCTGATTCTTAAAAATTAGTAACTGTACTTGAGTTCCTGTCCAAATTAGGAAGAGGTCGTCCACGAAATGACGGTAAAACATAACATATTGCATATACATATCATTCTTAAAAAGGACAGTGAGTTCCCAGTGTGCTAAAAACATGTTGACGTAGCTATTGGCACATGACGCGCCCATAGCTATGCCACACTGGACATACATGTCCCTGTCATAGGTGAAGATGTTATTCTCGAGTATAATCTCGAGGAAATGACATACAAGATCTATTTGTATCAAACTATAGTCACTATTCATAACCAGATATTCATGTATATACTGTATGCCCAACTCATTTGGTATGATAGTAAATAGTGATTGGACGTCTAATGTGACAAAGATGGTTTCTCCTGGAGTTCTCTCTAAACTCGTATTCTCATATAAATCAATGAGAAATTGTTTAGTGTCTCTTAAAACTATTTTATTTTTATCAATGACTGGGCGTAGATGTTTTTCTACAAAGAGAGAGTGGCTCTGTAGCCCATCCTGCACCTGCCACTATAGGTCTCATTGGAGGTTTTTTGTTATGTTTGTGTACTTTAGGTAAGCCCTGTATTATTGGGATCAAAGGATTCTCCACTCTTAAATATTTATAAAGTTCTCCATTAATAACACCATTTCTTAAATCATCCAGTAAAGTGGCAGAAATAGAGTCCATCACTTGATGAACATAATCTATAGGTACTAACTTGTAAAACTTTTCATCACTTAGCATTTCTCTTATGAGTGCAATATATTGTTTCGTGTCTAAAATGACAATTGGATGGCCTTTATCAGCTGGTCTGATAGTGACTTCTGAGTTACTTTGTAGCCTTTTGAGCGCTTCTCTCTCTATATAATTCAGATTGTTCTTATTTTTAATTGCTTTTTATTTCTTATTACCATAGAACTTGTATAGTTACAAGTTGTATAGTTAACTTAAAATATGCATCCACCAAAGGGTGGTTATTAAGGACATATGTGCTCAGTTTCTTGAACATCATCCTATGCTCATTAGAGTCACTTCCAAAATCTAAACACAGCATAACATTTCTGCAAAATATTTTTAAATCTAAAATTGTGTCAGCTAAGGTACTATCATGACTTGGAATGAAATTTAAACCTTTTTCAAGGACATTAATCTCATCAGCAGTTAATTTATAGCTGGAGATGTTCCAGATCAGTGACTCTCCATTCTGCCCCACATTTTATTGATTGTTTGGTTGGCATTCCTGTCTCCAGAAAATTTCCTTTTCTGGCAGCCTCGGCTCATCGACCTGGGCTTCCTCATACCTCTGTCTGTAATGATAGGCAGGAGAAAAAGGGGGACATTATTGAGTGATCCTACAGTATTCTCATTTACATTCACTGTGGTGGTCTTAGGTCTAACTACCCTTTCTTGCACATTTAATAAAGCATTACTTACTTTTACTACAGAATATAAATTCCTGTTATGGATATTATCATTCACTTTATCATTTCTATCAGCATTACTTTCAATACCAATACATTCATTGACAACAGAACATGCATTTATGTTGGGCATAGCAGCTTCACTAGGCCCCTTGTTCATTTGTACAGCTGCTGTATCAGTAACATCATGTGTACTATCCTGATACTCTGAATGTGGCCTATTCTTGGGCCACATAAAGACCTGTCAATTTTTAAAATCGGTCAACTCTAGTGATTTTAACCTTTTTCTGCTGCATTATTTTACGTTCATATACAGCTACACTGTCCAACATGCTTTCAATTAAAGAATTAGCAACAGTCTCAGAATATTTACTAAAAATGTCTTTCTGGTTGTCTTGTAAACGCTCTTTCAGCCTCTCCTCTTCAGGTTGAAAGAAATCAATTAACAGTCTCATACAACTTGCGCGTACCTCTAAGTTGATTTTATGCCAGCGTGCAAGAAATTCAGGATATTGTGACCCCTGCGCTGGCATATTAAACACTCGTAGTCCACGAGGAACAATTTTCCTCACTAGACAAGTTTCAAAATGATGGTGTTGTGCTTGTAAACGTTTCAATTTTAAAAAGTCTTGTTCCAGCCCTTCGACTGCCTGTTGTAGCTGTTCAGCCTCTTCTCCCACGCCTATAAATTCCACGTCTCCAGGAGTGACGTCAAATTGGAGTAGGAGATTCCTTTCCTTCTGGATATATTGTGCAAGTCTTTCAGAAACATTTTTGTTTATCTCAGAGTAATTTTTAGGATTATAAGCAAGGTCAATACCATCATTCTGTAATGCTGCCATGTCCCAACGAAGTGTAGTATGAATAAAAAAGTAGCAGCAAACAACAAAATGGACTATACTCCATGGGGTAAATGCCTCATTGATAAAATTCAGCAAGAAAATCAAACCAAGACTCAGGATTACAATGAGGCAACCAGGCCTTTGGCTGAAAAATTCAAACAGCATATATTCTTCAAACAGAAGGATTTATCCAAGTAACAAGTCCAGTCTGTGTAAAATTCACAACTCACAGTTAATTTATTTGAGTGACATAAAAACGGAAAGTGCTTTCGCTAGATAGCTTCGTCAGACCTTCAAGAACAAACACACCTTTCCTTTCCTTATATACTACCTTCAAATATTTCAAAATGTGTCATTACCAATCAGAACACTTCTTACATGGTCATGTGTCTAATTTAAATATTTATACAAAAGTGCAAAAATAAAAGCAAAGGTAAAAATGCAGAAGTAAAATGATAAAAGCACAGCAACAACTTGCTCAATATAAAATGTATAAAAGTTATACAGCAGAAATATAACGCATATAACATGCACTAATTTATACAGAAATAAAATAATAAATGTACAGCAACAGCTTTCTCAAAACACAATTCAAGAATACAATTCAAGAACACAATTCAAAAATATAGTTCAAAATATGTAAGGGTTATGCAGCACCCTGCACTTATAACACATATAACCTGCACTGATTTATAATATAGCCATAATACAACCATAGAAGTCAGAAATCAAATAATTTGAGTTTCTGACTTCACTTTTTCATCTTCCTATTCTTTAGGTAAGGTTTAATAGAGGTTCTTTCACTGAGTCCTCTTCCTTTGCCTACTCTAAAGGCTATTATCCATCGTGCCTCTCTATTTTCAGTAAAATTTCTGATGTCACCTTCTCTAATACTTGGTACGATAACATCTATAACTCTGAATTTAAATTTGTGTGTTTCCCCTTCTTGCATGACATGTTTGGACAGAGCATTATGCTCACTTTTAGTACGAATATTATAAGGATGTTCCCTTATATGATCTTTAAAAACTCTGCTGGTTTTACCAACATAGAATGAGTGGCAACATTGACAATCTGCTAAGTAGACCACATGAGATGTCAAGCAAGTAGCTGCTGAAGTAAATATGAATTCTTGACCTGTATCTGGATGTACAAATTTGTTACTGGTATTAATATATGAACAAAACTTACATTTACCACAGGGCTGAGTACTGTATTCTTTATCTTTATGTGTTTCTCCATTTTTTCCATGACAAAGTGTGTGAGGTATTAACTGGCAATTGTCCACTTTTATTAAGCATCTGTTTGGGTTGTTTGATTCTGATAACTTGTTTGCAGTTAAAAGCTTTCTTTTGATCTTTTTTTTAAAGTTGTCTCAGGTTTCAACTTTCTGTTACCTAAGAAGTTAAGTTTGTGAGTGTTTCTGCCATTTCACACTGAGCTAATTGAAGAAAGGACAATGAGCAAACTCGGATCTATAATATATAGCATTAAGTATCCTGTTTTTTTGCTTATTTTTTTAGTTATTTATAGCACTTTGTCTACAGCATACTGTTCTAGCTAGTTTCACTGTGTGTGAGGTATTAACTGGAAATTTTCCACTTTTATTAAGCATCTGTTTGGGTTGTTTGATTCTGATAACTTGTTTGCAGTTAAAAGCTTTCTCTAGAGGCTCCTTTATCTGTTTAAAACTTTCATTTAAAGGCTCACTGCTGCTTTTCTGCTGTGAGAAACATTTCTGAAGTTTGTTTCTACCTAAGTAGTGTGGATATTTGTAGCACTGTCCATATTCAGGCTTGTGTTTGGGCCTAGTGTTTGTGGAGGCTGTGTGTCTGAGCACATGTTCAAGGACATCTTGGTTTGGCCAAAGCCATTAGGCATTTCAGTTAGAGAGGATTGTTTAAGGTCATTGGCTGACTGGGTCACCTGGACTACAGCTTAGAGTAACCACTTCATTGGTTCTTTTGAGCTTTTTTTTTTAAGTTGTCTCGGGTCTCAACTTTCTGTTACCTAAGAAGTTAAGTTTGTGAGTGTTTCTGCCTTTTCACACTGAGCTAATCGAAGGAAGGACACTGAGCAAATTCGGATCTATTATCTATAACTAAGTATCCAGTTTTTTTGCTTATTTTTTCAAGTTATTTATAGCACTTTGTCTACTGCATACTTGTCTAGCTAGTTTCACTGTGTGTGAGGTATTAATTGGAAATTGTCCACTTTTATTAAGCATCTGTTTGGGTTGTTTGATGCTGATAACTTGTTTGCAGTTAAAAGCTTTTTCTAGAGGCTCCTTTAGCTGTTTAAAACTTTCATTTAAGGCTCACTGCTGCTTTTCTGCTGTGAGAAACATTTCTGCAGTTTGTTTCCCACCTTCCCTCCTTATTTGTATGCTGTTCTTATAGTTGGTGGCTTTGCAGTTGCCCGCCCCTACTGTAAATTTGATCTGGGGCACTGCTCCCATTCTAGTGTTATTACCTTAATCTACCTAATACAGGGTGAACATTTGAGAAGGTGAATCCACTTAGTTTCTGCTCCTCCTTTCTCTCTTTCCAGTAAAAAAAAAAATTTCTAAGCTTGTTTCCTGCCTTTCCTGTGGGTAGTCTAGTCTGCATACATATTTAATGTGTCCAGGACTGTTTGTGGGCTTCTGAGCCCCCAAGCCTTTCTGTGTTGGAGGGAAGCCTTCTAGCTTAATTTTGTTTTTTAGAACTAGCCAGTTTTTTTTAGTTTCAGCACTCAAGTCTATTTCTTTGAGCTCAGCACTTGTTCAGAACTCGTTGTAAGCACTAAATAAGCTATAAATTACTACAGCACTCAACTTTCCTCACTTGTCTAGAGGAAAACTGTTTCTAGTACTTAGCAGGTAAGCACCTATCCAGGCATGTCTAAGGGTCAGCTCCTGATCGTTTATCCTGTCTACTTGATGAATCTGGGCATCTTGGGGCAATGCAGCAACTGCCTCATGTACACAGACAATCCTCTCCTCCTACCACTCAACACTACAACCTGTGAGAGATGCACTTATATAACCAAACTGGAAGCAAAGCTCTCTTCACCCAAGACTAGACTAGACTAGACAGTCAAGAGGAGAAGGTAAACACTTGCACCACACCACACTCATCACATAGTCCCTCAAAACCTACACCACCAAAACACACACATATAAACAAAAAACACACATATACATTCATGGAGGTTCTCAGTAAAAATCTGCCCAAGCAACAAGGACCTCCAAAGCAGAAACACAAGCAACCTCCACTCCCCAAAACAACCCAAATGACACATAGCCCACAAACTCAGTGTGCCACTCAAGCACAGCCCATAAGGCATAACAACGTACCCAACACTCTAGTCATAGGTGACTCTATAGTCAGGCACACTGATGTTCCACTCACCAGGCTAAACAAGGAGACAGTTACTGTCAGCTGCCTGTCGGGTGCCAGGATCCGCCACATAACGCATGCACTCAGGTCACTCCACAACAAGTACAAATATGACTCTGTCATTGTCCATGTTGCTGTGAATGACCTGAGATGTACCTCCCTGGACTACATGAAAAGGGACATGGAGGAGCTGTCTGATCTTGTAGCCCAGGCAGGTATGACCCTAGCCCTGAGTAGCATCCTGCCATCACCAGGAATTATACCACAGTACAATGACAAAATGGTTGACTTCAGCAATTGGCTAAGCTTCTCGTGTCATTCTAAGGGGATCCAGTATCTGTCTGCCTGGGATGACATGACTGACAAACCATGATGCTTTGCTAGAGATGGCCTGCACCTGTCGCCCTTGGGATTCCGGATACTGGCTAAGGCTCTAACCACCCCTATAGTGCCTTTTTTAGGCAAGGTTCAAATGACAAATTCACCACTGTAACAGGTACAAGCAAGCAGAATCTGAGGCTATTGCTACTCAATGCTAGAAGTCTAAACCTCAAAATGCACTCACTCGAGGCACTACTTAAAATGGAGAACATCAATATCTGCGCAGTGAAAGAGACCTGGTTCAAGGCTCCAGAGAGTACCCCTGCATTACCAGGCTATAATTCATACCACACCTTTCGGCCACCTCACCTGGACAGAAATACTAAAGGCAGAGGCGTGTCCATATTCATTAAGGATATCCACACCTCCAGGCTAGCTGCTCAGCATAATGCATCCGAGATTATCCAAGTGCAACTAACTCTGGGCAAAACCGCAATCCAAATTGTAGCTTGCTACAGATCTCCCACCATGCCCCAGGATTCCCACTCCTCATTTCTTGATACACTGGAAAATATTAGAGTACAACCTAACACCCTAAAAATGGGCAATTTCAACTACTCCACCATTAACTGGGAAAACTACTCATGTACCAACTCTTGTGCTCAACGTTTTCTGGAATTCATAAATTCCAATGCCTTGGATCAACTTATCCACACCCCCACCAGGGGAAGCAATATCCTAGACCTGGTTATTACCAACATGGGCAACCGGTGCTCCACACCAGAGGTCAATTCTTCATTGGTCATATCCAACCACTAGCTAATCACCCTAGACATCCATGTCCCTCCCCCACCCCCCATTAGGGAAACCACCGTAAACAATTTCTCCAAAGCCAACTTCACGCTTCTTAAGACAGAAGTGGCAAACTTCACGACACCCATGCTGACGGACAATAGAGGTATGACTGCTGAATCCTACACAAATGCACTTTATAAGCACTTACACAAGTGCATGGATCGTGCAATCCCTAACAGAACCAACATGCTATCCTCCAAAAAAGGAAGCTAATCTGGTGGTCCCCAGCCATAAAAAGACTCTACAACAGAAGAAAGAAACTGTTGCAAAAAAGAGTAAAATCCCATGATTGGAGGAACTCCCTGGTCAGCCTCAGTAAGAAGCTGAGATCCCTCATAAAATCGTCCAAAGCTAGTTACGAAAACAAAATCGCCACTTACTCTACAGACAACCACAAAGCATTCTATAGCTATGTCAAGAATCTCAATGGCAACACTCAGATCTGCTCTGAGTTACAGCACAATGGCACTAAATATACAGAACCAACTGATATTACCAACATCCTGGCAGATAGGTTTAGTGCTAACTTTACCCTCCCCCCATCCCCTACAGGGCCCATCTCTATACCAGAAGAATGCAAAGTTCCTGTAATCATGGCTGCACAGGTAAAAAACACACTCTCCAAAGCCAAGAACACAGCATCCATGGGACCTGACAACATCCAGGCTGTGTTCTACATGAACTACAGAACTAACTGACACCCCACCTAAGTACCATGTTCAATCATAGCTTCACCTCAGGCTATGTGTCCACTGAATGGCGCACAGCGACAGTTATCCCACTCCACAAAGGGGGAGCCACCACGGAGCCCAGAAACTACCACCCCATTAGCTTGATGAGCCTGGTCTGCAAGGCTATGGAATGTATCATCATGGAACTTATAAACAATGACATTGGTAATCTCCAAACTCAGGACCCTACCCAGTTCGGGTTTGTAAAAGGCAGATCATGTCTCCTAAACCAGGTAGACTTCTTTGAAGCAGTCACCAAAGCCGTAGATGAGGGTAGGGTGGTTCACACAACCTATCTAGATCTCGCCAAGGCTTTCGACACCATCCCCCACTCTGGAATTATAGATAAACTCACTAAACTAGGTATAAACCCCTATGTCACAAGATGGGTTGCCAATTGGCTCACTGACAGAACCCACACTGTGAAAGTAGCAGACTCCAAATCCAACTTCAGACCAGTGACAAGTGGAGTACCACAGGATTCAGTCCTGGGTCCCCTCCTGTTTGGTATCTACTTCTCTGAAATACAGGCTAACACAGAAGGCCTTTGGCTAACAAAGTTTGCAAATGACTGTAAACTAGGAGCCATAATCAAAATTCCAAAAGATGTGGACATCCTACAAAAGGGCCTCACTGAGACAGATGCCTGGTGTCAAAGCCATGGCCTCAAGCTCAATGCCAAAAAGTGCATTGTCAACCCTTTTGGTAAAAACTCTGTACCCATGAACTACCACATAGGTGGTAGTCTACTTAACACCGAAAGTGTAACCTTGGGACACATGTGGACAGTAGTCTCTCCTTTGATAATCACATCACCACAGTAGTCAGGAAATCCTAATACATGGCACACCTCATCACAAAAGGTTTCTCATCCAGGAAAAAAGAGGTCATTGTTCCCCTCTACTAGTCACTCATTAGACCCATTATACAGTACAATGCCCCTTTTGGTAGGTACTTCACAAGACATCTACAACAACTGGAAAGGCCGCAGAAATACCTCACAAAGAGGATTACCGGCCTCAAACAGATGCCCTACGCAGACCGTCTCAAAAAACTGCAGCTTTAATCCGTCACATATCACCTACTCAGAGGTGATCTCTGCCTAACACACAAAGCTATGTCAAACCCAGAGCTTTCGGAAATGCTCCACTTAAAAAAATCCCAGTCCCTCCGAGCATGCTCTAGAGACCTAAACCTTGTCACCACAATAAACAGAACATGCTGGAGGGATAGATTCCTGTCCCAGAGATATCCCATACTCTGGAACAAACTACCTATCTATATCAAACAAAGCTCCTCATTAGCACTCTTCAAGAAAAATCTTGATGATTGGATGGGAGATAGGAAATTCACCCCGGGGATCACTTCTGTGGCTCTGCTCGACAGTGGCACAGGAAAATAATTGTCTTGGGTGGTGAAAGTCAGGGTACCTTTTGGTTAGGCTTATATAGGCCCTAGGGCCAATAGCCTAGTACCTACCTATGAACCTATGAACCTATAAATCTTTGCAAGGCACATTCTACTAGAACAACAGCAATGTCAGCAACTTACTTCACAATCCTGTTGCAAAAAGTGTTTTGGAAGCTGCGCAGGGACAAATGCCAACTAATTTAATAAACACAATGATCTGGAGGCACAGTCTAGGGGCAGATCATGATAACAGCACAGCTGTGCAGCATGGTATCCTCTAACTACCCATCTGTCACAGCAAAAAATGTACTGTTTGGGAATTTACTCAAATGGTATGATTTACTGTCATAGTGACCTTCCACAGAAAAGATAGTCCAGATATCTAAGAACCTTACCATAACCTCAGCTTTTCAAGGAAATGTCACCGTAACAGTAAAACTACCCCCATTTATTCCTTCTGGAGAATTGTATATCATTTTATTATAAATGTTTCTTTCAGAAGTGGTTTATCAATTATAATTCTGGATTTGTTACAAAAGCTTTAATTTACAAATACTGGGAATTTACCTACAATAAATCCAGTTCTTTATTAGGATCCAACATGGTTTGTAGTAAAGACGAAATACCATGAACTATTCACCTATATAAGTGCATTACTAGGTAGATGTGAGACAAGCACTGGCTCTCCTAAGGAAAATTGGAGCAGCTGATGGAAACATCTGGCCACTCAGAGAAGAAGATGAAAAAAAAACTATGGTGGCTAAACCCAACTGTTTTATGTAACTATAATCTTGGCTCAGATATTTACTGTTATAAGTATCTCATGCAGCTTTACAGTATGAGTTGAAACTGACCACTGTTGTTAAGAATAATGGAGTTATTATGTAATTGTTTATGGAATGCAAAGAAGAACAAAAAAGCAACAGTTTTTAATGTTAATGGCAGGATAATGATGAGATGATAAAATTTCCCCTATTTGTTAAAGAATTCAGTAAAATATTATAAACCCGAGTCATATAAACACGAATTATCTAATCATGGAGAAATCAAAACAAGTGAATGTAGCAGGATTCACTGAACATTATGGATCATCTTGGCAAACTGAAAATAAGTAAAATCAATGAGTATATTAACATCTGTAGATTAATGAGATATGTAGATTAATGAGATATCATCTCTAATAAGGACCTATTTGAAAGGAAAACATCTTATTTAACCATTCTTTAGTTGACAATGGATTAGGAACAAAAACTTAGGGGAAGATACCAAAAATTAGACTCATCAAAATTTTGTTTAATGTTGCTTATTTAAATAGAAGCTCTGAATATGGACAGTATCTACTAAAATGTCTACCAAAATAAAAAATACTATAGGGATGCTGGACAAGAAGTATGAGTCAGAGTAATCTATGTTAACTTTTCAGCCACCTTTTACATGGTCAATGGTTAAGCATGATAAACTTATCAAGAGTCTAAGTAACAACAAATTTTCAAGATAATTAACTAGATTTCAGACTGGCTGTATGACACACAGGCTGTGCCATATTTATTATTTTATTTGTTTGTTTAATTTACATTTGTTTACCGGGAAAGTCAGACTGGACACATGTCCTTTCTCAGCGGTGGCCTGGGGAGAAAAGCTCCAGTTAACATAATTGCATTAAGTACAATATAAAGAAAACACAAAATAAATATAGAAAATATAGAATGCATATATTTTAAAATACACAAAGAAGATACAATATAGAAAATACAGGATGCATACAGATTAAAATAAATAAAGAAGATAACATTTTTACAGGCATTTTAAGGTAGCTTTGTATGTAAACAGACAATTGACTCATCAGAATACCTGTGGTTCATAGTAGAGTTAACTAATATTTCCATGTCATAGGTTATTGTATTATGTAAGGATGATGTATAAGTTAGTCTCCTGAGTAGTAAGAAGTGATGCCTGAAAATGGCTAGTTTTAAGTCAGAAAAAGCATAGCATGCTTCATGCTAGTAGTAAATGAGGTAGACATAGTTATATTTTCTGTAGGAGAATAAGAACAATGAAAGTCTAATGACAGGTATTACTGACTGACTGTAAACCTCAGTGATTAACCAGGAAGGGAAGAATTTAATAAGGGACAGGACAAAAATGAGACAAAATCAAAGACATTCTGCAAAATCAATAACAAATGAGAGGCAGACAACTCTAATTCACTTAAAAAGTTAACAGAACAATGGGTATTGTATAGACAAATATTTTGTGAGCAATAACCACGGAACCCTAATGACTGGCATTATTGAATTCTTGTTGTCTTCATTGATTTATCAGAAAATCAAAACTTTTGCAAGACACAGGACAAAACTATAAGGCAAAATCAACAGCACAATTGAGAGGTAAGATAGACACACACACACACACACACACACATGCGTCTATTTCATAACACCAAAGTGTCAAAACTTAAAAAACGAAAACCTCGAACTTGGAAGTTTGAAGACTGACAATATCAAAGCCTGGAACATCAGATTCTTTCCCAGGGAACAAACTAATACAAAGCAACAAGGTACTTTACCCTAATGAAACCAATCGCAGCAATAAAACTATTGTAATTACAGTCAATGTTACTGGACCCGAAATTATTTATCAGAAACTTGGCTTAACCCCTCCCCCGCTAAAAAAAAAGAGGACCCAGATTATCAGAGTTGGGGTTTGGGAAATGTGTGGGACAGCTTTTTAGTTTTTTTTTTTTTTTTACCATTTATGGAGTCCATCAGGCAGCCCTGGACTCTAGGCAGCTGCTTATGTTCTGGATATGGCCCTGGATAAGAAGTTGGGTCTTTTATTATGGTCCCCCATATTCAGAACGTTTTTGTGCAAGGTATCATTGTATTTATGGCATGATGTTCAATGCTGACAAAGTAATAGTTTGCAATTTATTGGAAACACAAATGGTTGAGATGTTACATGAATCACATTTGGTGTCTGTAAAATGCAAAGAAAGAGCAAGAGATATATTTTGACCAGTACTTTTGATCAGCATCCATGGGACCAGACAACATCTCAGGCTACGTTTTACATTAACTTCAGAACGAACTATCGCCCCACCTAAGCACCATGTTCAATCATAGTCTCACATCAGGCTTTGTGCCCATTGAATGGTGTACAGCAACAGTTATCCCATTCCAGAAAGGGAGAGCCACCACTGATCCTGGGAACTATCGCCCTATTAGCCTGATGAGCCTGGTCTGCAAGGTCATTGTCATTCCCTTTGGTATCATCATGGAACTCATAAACAAAGACATTGGTAACCTCCAAACTCTGGACCCCACCCAGTTCGAGTTTGTGAAAGGAAAATCATACCTTCTGAACCTGATTGACTTCTTTGAGGCAGTCACCAAAGCTGTAAACAAGGGTAATGTGGTTCACACAGCCTATCTTGACCTCGCCAAGGCTTTCGACACCATCCCCCATTCTGGAATTATAGCTAAGCTCAATAAACTAGGTATAAATCCCTACGTCACAAGATGGGTTGCCAACTGGCTCACTGACAGAACCCACACTGTAAAAGTTGCAGACTCCAAATCTGACTTCAAACCAGTGACAAGTGGAGTACCACAGGGTTCAGTCCTGGGACCACTCCTGTTTGGTATCTACTTCTCTGAAGTACAGGCTAACACAGAAGGCCTCTGGCTAATGAAGTTTGTAGATGACTGCAAACTAGGAGTCATAGTCGAGTCCCCAAATGATGTGGACATCCTACAGAAGGGCCTCACTTGGACAGATGCCTGGTGTCAGAGGCATGGCCTCAAGCTCAATGCCAAAAAGTGCATTGTCATCCCCTTTGGTAAAAACTCTGTACCCATGAACTACCACATAAACGGCAGTCTATTTAACACCGAATGTGTGATAAGAGACCTTGGGACCCAGGTGGACAGTAGTCTCTTCTTTGATAATCACATCGCCACAGTAGTCAGGAAATCCTTCTATGTGGCACACCTCATCACAAAAGGGTTCTCATCCAGGAAAAAAGAGGTCATTGTTCCCCTCTACTTGGCACTCATTAGACCCATTATAGAGTACAATGCCCCTTTTGGAATGTACCTCACAACACATCAGCAGTTGGAAAGGCCACAGAAGTACCTCACAAAGAGGATTACTGGCCTCAAACAGATGCCCTACACTGACCATATCAAAAAACTCCAGCTTTACTGTGTAGCATATCACCTACTCTGAGGAGATCTCTGCCTAACATATAAAGCTATGCTAAACCCAGAGCTGTTGGACATGCTACACCTAAAGAAATCCCAGTCCCTCCAAGCTACACACTCTAGGGACCTAAACCTTGTCACCACAATAAACAGGACATGCTGGATGGATAGATTCCTGTCCCACAGACTTCATATACTCTGGAACATGCTACCCATCTATGCCAAGCAAAGTTCCTCATTAGCACTCTTCAAGAAAAATCTTGATGAGTGGATGGGAAATAGGAAATACACCCCAGGGATCACGTCTGTGGCTCTACTTGACAGGGGCACAGGAAAGTAACTTTCTTGGGTGGCATAAGCCAGGGAACCTTGTTGGCTAGCCTTACTTAGGCCCTTCGGCCGATATCCTAGTACCTACCTATGAACCTATGAACCTATTTGTACAAAACATTTACCTTGAAGTCAAATACCAATCAGTAGTGTCAAAACCAGTCTTGTCACAGGAAAACAGAAAAGTACAGTTGTGTACCTACCATAAATGTAGATGTTCAAGTGTATTCACTGTTGCAGTCATTACAATTGGGTTATCCTGCTGGCAGGCTACCTGCAGTTGGCCTGAGTTCCAAAGTCTAGGTCTGGCGTCAGTTACTGTTGCCTCCACCCTGACGTCAGTGTGCCAGGGGTATAAAAGATGCAGCCGACGCCATTTTCTTCAGTTTTTCTTGCCCCAGATGTCAGGTGCCCCTAAAATGGTAGGCTAAATTATGCCAATAAGCATGCATACACAAAAAACAACTTTTCCTTCATCTACAAGCAAATACACCCCACAGGTTGTATAGAATAGAGAAGTACAGATAAGTCCCAGTAAATGAAAAGGGGGACGGTGGGAGGATAACCTGGACTGCAACAGAGAATACACTTGAACATCTACATTTATGTTAGGTACACAACTGTACTATGTTCATCGTGTTTCACTGTTGCAGTCATTACAATTTGGTTGAATCCCAAAGCTAAGATTGGGAGGCTGGTGCTAAATAGGATCAGGAGAGGCTATGAGGCCCTGCAGAACTGCAGTGGTAAAGCCTGCCCTGGATTTAGAGTAGAGAGTTAAGTGATAGTGCTTTGTAAAAGTGTGCACTGAACTCCAAGTTGCAGCCTCTAAGATGTCTTTGGTTGGTACTCCTCTGAAAAAGGCTGCTGAAGTGGCTGCTGCTCTGGTTGAATGTGGCCTAATGCCCTTAGACACTGATTTGCCATGCTGTAAATAGCAGAAACGAATGCAGTGGCCTATCCACTTTATAATAGTCTGCTTTGAGATAGGCTTTCCTTGTGATCCTGCAGCATATGCCACTAGAAGTTGTTCAGTCTTTCTGAAAGCTTTGGTTCTGTCCAAGTAGAAGCGTAGCTGCCTGTGAATGTCCAAAGAATACAGTCCAACAAAAATCACTGATTCTAGGCCAGCTGGTCTGCCTAGAATCAGTGATTTTTGTTGGACTGTGTTAGTTTGTTACTGCTTTTGGATTCTATAGAATGTCCAAAGAATGCAGAAGTCTCTCACCCTTATTCTGTGGGTTTGGATAAAAGGTAGGCAAATTAATTGTTTGGTTAAGGGCCACAATGGACACTACCTTAGGCATAAATGTAGGGTTTGTCCTCAGAGAAACCCTGTCAGGATGGAAAATGATAAAAGGTTCCACAGCCATGAGTGCCTGTAACTCTGAGACTCATCTAGCGGAGGTTATTGCTAGGAGCAGAGCTGTTTTCCAGGATAAGAATTTTATATCAGCTGCAGAGGCTGGCTCAAACGGAGGCAGTGTGAGTTTTTCCAAGACATAATTGAGGTTCCATGCAGGTATTGGTGCTCTCCTTGGAGGTCTTATGTTTTTGGCCCCTCTGAGGTACTGCCTTAGTAATGGATGAGAAAAAATAGGTGTTTCTGTATTGTAATGAGCTGAAATGGCAGAGGCATGAATTTTACTTGATGAAAAGGAAAGGCCTTTATCCAGCATCTCAGTTAAGTATTGCAAAATCTGAGCAAAATTTGGAACAATCGTGTCAATACATTGTGCCTGGTTCCAAGCACAGAATCTCTTCCATTTTTCTGCATAAGATTTTCTGGTGCTAGGCCTCCTGGCCTCCAAAATAACATCCATCACTGCTTTAGAGAGAGGTGTGTCTTGAATGGCTACATTATCCGCCATGCTGCCAGGTTTAAGGTCCTGAGTTGGCTGTGCAGAATCTGACTGTCTTGTTGGGTCAATAAGTAAGGAATTTGAGGTAATGTCCAAGCTGGGCATTGAGACAAGCTCTTTAGGATTGGGTACCAGTGCTGGCGGGGCCAGTCTGAGGCAATCAGTATCATTTTTGGCTTCTCTTGTCTGACCTTGAGGAGTACCTTGGGGAGGAGAGGCAGAGGAGGAAAGGCATATACTGTTAGGTTTTTCCAGCTGAAAGATAGAGCATCCACTTTCCATGCTTGCTTGTGATAAGTCCTTGTGCAGAATCTCTGTAGTTGGCAGTTGTGAGGGGAGGCAAATAGGTCTATGTCCGGACATCCCCATTTCCTTGTTATCATGCTGAAGACTTGTGGATCCAATTTCCACTCATGGGGATCCATTAGGCTTCTGCTTAGTTTGTCTTCCAGAGTATTTATCCTTCCTGGCAGGAATTGTGTTTGCAGATGTACTTGGTAAGTCAATGCTGTATCCCACAAGTTCATGGCTGGTCTGCAGAGGGGGTAGGAATGTGTGCCTCCCTGCTTGTTTATGTACCACATGACTGTAGTATTGTCCGTCTTTATCAGTAGTTGTCGTGGATGAAGTAGATCCTTGAAGGCTGTCAGGGCATTCTGAACAGCTAGCATCTCTTTTTGATTGATATGTAGATGCATTTGACTTGTGGACCATGTGCCCTGAATACATCTTCCTGCCATATGGGTCCCCCAGGCATAATCTGATGCATCTGTTGTCAATGTCTGCCTGGCTGTGGGTAAGGTGAATGGCTGTCCCGTGTTGTGGTGACAGGCCTTTGCCCACCATCGAAACTCCTGTTGCAGGCAGGGAATGAAAGTAATTATTGCTTCCAGGCCTTGGCAATGTTGAGTCCAAACACTTTTTAGATACCATTGAAGTTTCCTCAGATGCAGTCTTGCATATGGAATTAGCAGAATGCAGGATGCCATGAAGCCCAAAGCCTGCAGAATTTTTCTTGCAGATAACTGGGTCTTTGTTGTCAACATTCTGGAATAAGTAGTCAGTTGTCTGTGTTTGTCTGGCGTGAGATAAGCCATCTGGGCAGTTGTATTTAAGCTTGCACCCAGGAATATTATCTCTTGAGCGAGTACAAATTTTGATTTCTTTTCGTTTACTGTGTACCCTAGACCTGTTAGTAATCTTTTTACAAATGCCAGATGCTGTAGTAGAATGTCCTTGTTCTCTGCTTGAATACGGCAGTCATCCAAGTAAGGATATATTTGCATTTCTCTTTGTCTGCAAAATGCAATTACTGGTGCCAGGCATTTTGTGAAGACCCTGGGCGCAGTAGATAAGCCAAAGGGCAGTGCAGAGAATTGGTAGTGCATTGAGCCAGCTATAAATCTGAATTATCTTCTGCATGATTGTCTGATTGGGACATGCAGGTATGCCTCTTTTAGGTCTAAAGTCACAAGCCAAGCCTTCTTGCCCAGCATGGGCAGAAGCTGCTGCAGAGTTAACATTTTGAATTTTGGAATATCCAGGAATGTATTTAGGATAGACAGGTCCAGTATTGGTCTCCAGGCTTTGTCCTTTCTGGGCACCAAGAATAGCCTTGAGTAAAATCCTAGTCCCTGCTCTTGCTGTGGTACTTGCTGAATGGCTCTCATGTCCATGAGGGATGAAACTTGTTTTTGTGCCTCTGCCCATTGATTGCGTGGCAGGTCTGGCATAACGTCTGGCCTTGGCAGGGTGTGAAAGTGGAACCTGTAGCCTTGTGATATGATATTTAAGACCCATTTGTCCTGGGTGATCATATGCCAATTTTGAGCAAAAAGTGCTAGTTTTCCCCCCAAAGGAGCTGCCAGAAGATAAGTGCTTGGTGTTGGCAGGGGAAAGTCATTGAGATTGTTTCCTATATGGCTGTGATTTTTCCTCTCCGCTTTTGGAGGTAGAAGCACACCATTGTTTGGGCCTGTATGAGCCTTGGGGATGTGATCTGCCTCTGGGGTGTCTGTATCTGCCTCTTTGTGGCCTGTCTGACACTGGAAAGGATCAATTCTTTGTAGGCCAGTTCCTGCTAATTCTGGGAGGTTGTACCTGTAAGAAATCCTTGACTGTTTGCATAGATTTAGCTTTGTCCTCCATTTTCTTCAACATGAGGGATGAAACTTGTTTTTGTGCCTCTGCCCATTGATTGCGTGGCAGGTCTGGCATAACGTTTGGCCTTGGCAGGGTGTGAAAGTGGAACCTGTAGCCTTGTGATACGATATTTAAGACCCATTTGTCCTGGGTGATCATATGCCAACTTTGAGCAAAAAGTGCTAGTTTTCCCCCCAAAGGAGCTGCCAGAAGATAAGTGCTTGGTGCTGGCAGGGGAAAGTCATTGAGACTGTTTCCTATATGGCTGTGATTTTTCCTCTCTGCTTTTGGAGGTAGAAGCACGCCATTGTTTAGGCCTGTATGAGCCTTGGGGATGTGATCTGCCTCTGAGGTGTCTGTATCTGCCTCTTTGTGGCCTGTCTGACACTGGAAAGGATCAATTCTTTGTAGGCCAGTTCCTGCTAATTCTGGGAGGTTGTACCTGTAAGAAATCCTTGACTGTTTGCATAGATTTAGCTTTGTCCTCCATTTTCTTCAACGCCTCTTCTGCTTTAACACGAAACAAGGTATCATGCTGTAATAGAGCATCTAATAGTTTTGCTTTAACATGATCGGGCAGATTCTGTTCTTTTAACCAAGCAAGTCTCCTAATGACAGAACCCGTAACAGCGGCCCTGCAGGAGGCCTCTAGAGAATCAAAACCACATTGCAAAGTATGCTTTCCCACTTGTTCAGCTGCATGCAATAAATCCTGCATTTCTTTGTTTTCTGCACATTCTGAATTTGTCAACATTTTCTGTTTAAGCAGTGACATAAGATATTGCTGAAATTTAAGCATATGAAACTGACAATTTAAAGCTCTTACAGCCAAGGTAGCAGAAGTATAAATCTTTTTCCCCCATCTGTCCAGGGCCCTTGAATCCCTATCAGAGGGGATAGAGTTTTTTGCAGTGGAAGCCTTGACCCCTTTGGGACCCTGAGAGATAGTTTCTGGGTCAACAGCAGGGTTTTTATAAAGAAATTTATGTGAATCAGGAACCCTGTAGTATCTGTCTGGCTTAACAGGAGCTGGTGGTAAAGAGTCAGGAGACAGACCGGACTCTGAAAATACATCATCTACAATGTCTAAAACAGAAGGAATAGCAAGGGGCCTGTGCTGAGGTAATAAAAGGAAGTATCTGAGCCTTTTCTTGGATTCTGAGTAATCTTGGCTCTCCCAGTGGAAATGCTCCCTCATAGTATGCAGGGTCTCCCCAAAAGAATAATCCTCAGGACGAGAGGCTGAAGGGATAGATTCTTCAGCATCAGAATCCTCATAGGGAGGAAGAGAATATTCCTGTTCAGAAGAGGTATCAGAGGAAATGGAAACCTGATCTGAAGATTCATATTCCATCTCTTGCCTAGGCCTCTTATCGGGGGTGGGGGTGGGGGTGGGAACCCCTGATCAAAGTAATTAGGTCTTCGGCCATTTTAAGCATCTGTTTTTTTAGGCATGGAGGCCTGGCCAGGAGAATGCTGTACTTGTTTCTTTGTCTTTAGAGCTGCTTTAGTCTTTGCCTTTGAAGCTGAAGTTGGTTTCACATATAACTGTGTAGGCCTGAAAACACCCTCAGAAGCCGATGCCTGCTCAGCAGCTCCGGACCCATCTGAGGGAATAGTTTCTGAGTGTCCAATACCTTGAGTTTCCAGCGGCCTAGTCGGCTCCACGTGGGAGTCGGAAGTGGCCTGTGGCTCTGAGGTAGCGGGTGTCAGGGGCTGCGAAAGCGCCTCACTGAGAACCGGCGAATCAGCGACAGGCCTAGCGGAAGCCTCGTCATCGGTTTTGGACCTCGGATGCCTGTCCTTTTCTTTTTCTTTGCACTTTTTATAAACTCCGGTAGTCGGCTGTTCTGATGGCATTATATAATTGAATCTTCTGCCAAAGTAATGAAATGCAAAATTGTTCCGATGCTTAATAGTGCATTGGTTAAATCTAGCACAAAACCGACAACTAGCAACGTCGTGGTCAGGGCCTAGGCAAGGAATACTATAAGAATGAAAATCCTTATGAGGTATTTGCTTCCCACAAGAAATACAATTATTAACTTTTTCTGACATCAGTCTGGAGCAAGAAAAATGTTTCCCCAACGGGGTACTTTGCTTTAATGAAGACTTCGGATCTGAAATTCAAATTTGAAAATCTCAGGAGTCGGCTGATCGGCACTTGCGAACTGCTTTTGCTTTGGGCACCGCGCAGCAAGAAAGACTGAAGAAAATGGCGTCAGCTGCATCTTTTATACCCCTGGTACACTAACGTCAGGGAGGAGGCGACAGCAACCGATGCCGGACCTAGACTTTGGAACTCAGGCCGACTGTGGGTAGCCTGCCAGTAGGATAACCCAATTGTAATGACTGCAATAGTGAAACACGATGAACATTTTTGAAAATACACACAAGACTTCTGAAGTTCTGTCTTCAAATAAAGCTGCAGTGCAACAATTTTCCTAAAAGAAAGACCTGATGTCCATGGTAACACTCCTGTAAATTCTCCACATATTATAAACAAATGAAGAAACTAGATGGATAAATGGTTTTCTCCAGAGTTAAACATAATTCTAAAGACTGAAAAGTGTTGGTATTAATTAATGTCTTTTTTCAGTAAATAAAAAGTTTGATTTCGATGTAAATAGCTCATGACATCCCTGGCATACAATGTTAATATAAATTTACAGTGATCAATATAACACAATGCAAGCTGCGTGATAATTGTATGTGTGCTTTACAGCTTTCAGAAAGTGGGCTTCATGTATGGAGAGTATGGCTTTAATGCTCATGATTTACAGTGAGTAGCTTGTTATAAGATGCACCCTTGTTTCCAGAGCCATAATTAGGGTGGGGCAAATGGGGTAGCGCAAGTGTAAGCTGTTTGGGGGTGTAATCAGCAGGTGCAGGTGGTACATGAGTTCAATACTGGCATTTATTTATGAAACTGCAAGGATATTGTGGCTTTACAAATGAATTTTGCTACATTTGTGGTAACAGCTGAACTACTCAGCACATGACTGTGTGGTAGTAACTGTAGCAAGTTGCTTGTTACATTTGTAGCAAGCAGCTTGCTACAATTAGAGAAGTGCAGAAGAGCTTTTTAAGGCCTTTTTCTTTTTTTCCTCCTCAACTTTGAGTTGAGGAGGCATGAGTTTGGGAAACTGCACAGGATGTCAAATGACCTAGGTGCAGTTCTGTGTACTTTTGCAGAAAAAGACACCATCAAGGTTAAACCACATCTTCTGTCTCTGCACATTATTTTAAGACTCCTACCATGACAGGCTGTAGATGAAACAAGTTAGGTTGGAGTATCAGTTGTGAGGTGGTCCTAGTACTCCATTTTTCAAAAATGTTTAACACCTTTATTGAATTATCACTTATGGCATAGGCAAACATACATTTATATAACAACAAAAACATATTAACATATTCTCTGTTGCAATCATTATAGATGTCATACATTATTTTGTATAATTATCATTAATCCAGCATTACATAACTTGATTTATTTTTGCCTTCCCTTAAACTTCACTCCTCCAAAACATTATTCTGCATCTATTGTTTCCACAATTTCCATTTTTTCTATGTAATTTGCTTACTACCCTTTTCTAAAGATCCCACTTTCAATTATTTTATCTCTTTTACAATATTCACTACTTCAAATACAGTTGGCTTAAACTTTGATTTCCTTTTTCTAGTAATTGCTTTTTTATTTTATTTTATTTTATTTTTTGTCAGCCACCAGAATTAAACTTAATGAGGCCTTACTATGTCTAGGCAATTCAGATCCTGTATCCCAGCTCAAAAAACATTTCTGTTTTTACACCCATTTGGTCAGGCAATATTTCTGACAGAGTACTCTGCAGGGAATTTGCCAGCTCTAATTACACTCCCAAAGCATATGTTCCCATTTACCTCTTTCTTCTCCATCACACCTCAAACATTTGCATCTACCTGAGGAAAATTTCTTTGGAGTCTGTTTGGTGTATTAACATACCTATGCAAACACTTCCAAGCAAAAATCCTAAATATTCTAAAAACTATGTTGCATATTTGGGAGCCATATATTATGTTCTCCCATTATTTCCTTGTGAATTGCTTATCCAGTCTCTCTTTCCAATCTCTTCTAATCTCTACTGATTGATTTCTATAGTTATAGTGCAATATTTTATATGCCCTACTGATTATTCATTTTTTAACAGCAGCTTCTGTTCTAGATTCAGCTAAAACTCTATCAGATCAGGTCTTTCACTTAAGATTCCCCTATCCCTTTCTTTTTGCCTATACTCTGATATCAATCCCTGATAGGGAAGGCAGTTTCTAGCCTGCAGTCCAAATGTCTTCTTGGCCTCTTCCCATTTGCCAGTTTTCTCCAGGAAATTTGAGCCTCCTCTTGCCTATTCTCTGTACCCCTAATTGGAGTCATCCATATTGGCAAAATATCCTTTCTCCATTCTCATGTTGGCTGAGTTCTTGGAATAATTTCTGATACTTTATGAATATTCAATCTCTTTTTAATTTCTCCAACTCTTTTGGTATTCTATTACCATGATGGAAATGGACCCCATTCCTAAGTCAAACTACAATTAAAGTTCATGAAATTAGTATTGTTTCAATGTTTGATGTCAGCCAAAAGTGCTATTTGCAGTACCTATAATGTGCCCAGTAATGACTCCTTCTACAATTTGTATGGAGTTACATGTATTCATACATATCTAAATATGACTGTATATTGATTTTATAAGACCCGTTGCTCCTACTACTATTGGAACTGTTTGGGTGTCTTTCTTCTACATTGGTCTCATTTCTGCCTGCAAATCCTAATATTTTATGAGTTTGTGTCACTCTGTAAGCAAGATACTGTAGTCACTGGGTGTAGTGATTTCAATGATCAGTGCTACTTCTGTCTTCTTTTCATGGGCCACTATATCTGGTTTTCTTGCATCTATTTTTGAACTGTTGGTAATGGGTGATCCCATGTGATGTAGACTTCATCGTTGTCTATGATGCTTTGTGGCTCATGTTTATATATTGTGTTTTTCAGCTACTTCAGTACCATAATGTTTACACAATCCCCAGTGCAACAGTCTTGCCACATTATTATGCCTTTCAGTGTACAATCCTTCTGCCATTAGTATATCACAAATAGCAATAAGGTGTGCAACTGTTTCCAATTCTGTTTATAAAATCTATGTCTGTCTACTTCTCCCACATGTTCAATGGACTTTGTAAACCAACGTGTACATACCACACTATCTTGGGCTGCCAATATTAACCTTTCATCTTTTGGTTTGAATTCACCTCTCCTTAGCCATTCCTGCATTCGATCCTGATCAACATGAGGTTCTTCAAGAAGTTTTTTTATACTTGAAACTATATTTATGCATTTTTCACATTTCTTGCTTTCTCATATATTTTTTCTTTGTTTTTTGGCACATTCAGTTACCACCTGATTTTTATCTACATCTGATTTGATTTCCAATCCTGCTTGATGTCAATATGCTTCTGCTAGACTAAGCAGAAAAGTTGTCTTAGATTTATTCTCCTCATGTTTCAAAACCTTCACTACATTTGGGTCCTATGAGGTCAGCAGATATGTGTGCAGTCCCATGATTGAAGATCTATCCATGTAACCAATTTCAAGGAGGCCCATACCTCCATCGGAATGGGGAATATATAATCTTGGTATGCACTGATTTTTATAAATGATTTGGTGAACATAAAGCATCCTTCTTGTTTTCCTATCTAATCTAGCCAACACGTTTTGGGGCCAATCACTCCAAAACTGTAAGTTAGAACAGTAAGAACAAATTGGTTTATAGTATGAATTTTGTTCCTGGATGTCAACAATGTTTTCAGGATTAATTTAAGTCTTCTAAAGTATTCCTTACTAAGTTTTTGTCACATTTGTTCATGTTTTATTGTTAATCATTCATCAATTCCCAAATATTTATACACTCCCTCTTGCTCAAGTTATTTTATATCTCATTCTTGTCCCAAACTGATATTTTCTTGGTGCTGTAGTTTTTCTGCTTTAAAGGTTGCTTTTGCATACTTATCAAGACCAAATGACATTCTTATATCATCTGAAAAAGTTTTGACTACTTGCAGTTGTGCTTTCAGTTCCTCATCTGATGAGCTATACAGTTTTAAATCATTGACAAAGAGGAGATGAGAAGTCTTTACATTTTGCTTTCTAGGAGCCAAATTATAGCCATGGCCTAATCTGTTAAGTAGACAGCTTAATGGGTTAAGGGCAATACAGAATAGCAGAGGTGACAGGGAGTCACCCTGGAATATCCCCCTTTGGATTTTTATCCGTGGAATAATAATTTGTCCTTTACCATGAGTTAATTGCAAAGTGGTCTGCCACTCTTTCATGGTCAATGTAATGTAGTCAATCAGTGTATGATGTATCTTAGACATTTTAAGCACTCTTTTATCCATAAATGTGGGATACTATCAAATGCTTTTTTGTAGTCAATCCATGCCATACTTAGGTTCTTCCCCTTTTTACAGTTCTCCATTATAACTTTATTTAGCAACAGATGATTCTTTGTTCCATATGACTTTCTTTTATTGCCCTTTTGTTCTATTGCCATGATTGAGTTTTCTTCTAAATGACTATAACCTCTATTAGCATCAATTCCGGTGTATAGTTTATACGTAGTTGGAAGGCAAGTTATTGGGTATATAATTTTTAGGATAGCTTGCAGGTTCACTCTTAAGTAGGAGCATTGCTTTTCCTGTTGTTAGCCACTCTGGTGTCTGTTCAGGATGCACATATAGTACAGTTGTGTACACTTACCATAAATGTAGATGTTCGAGTGTATTCACTGTTGCAGTCACCACACTTGGGTTATCCTGCCAGGGGAAGCCCTCAGTTGGCCTGAATACCACAGGCTTAGTATTTCTGCATTGGTTGCTGTCACTCCAGGACTGACGTTAGGTCGTCAGTGGTATAAAATCAGGCAGCCAACACCATTACATCGGTTTTTCTTGCCCCAAATGTCAGGAACCCCCAAATAGGGAGCTAGGTTATGGATAAAGAACACCACCAGTAGAAAGTAAATACCAAAAAAAAAAAAAAAACTGTAAGGAGTGAGGAAGAGAGAGAAAGAGAGACAAGAGGGATGGAGGGTGGGAAACCAGGACTGCAACAGTGAATACACTCGAACATCTACATTTATGGTAAGTGTACACAACTGTACTATCTTCTACATGTTTCACTGTTGCAGTCATCACGCTTGGGTTGATTCCCAAAGCTGAAGAAAAGGGTGGAGGCAGTCAGGAAGACTTGAGACTGTCTAGGATGCCCTGCAAGACTGTGGTTGCAAAGCCTGACCTGGATTTGGAGAAGATGGGCAGGTGGTAATGCTTGGTGAAGGTATGAACAGAACTCCATGTTGCAACCTCCAGGATGTCCCTGGTAGGGACCCCTCTGAGAAAAGCTGCAGAGGTGGAGGTTGCCCTGGTGGAATGTGTCCTGACCCCTTTAGGGAATGGTTTCCCATGGTATGTGTAGCAGAAATGGATACAGTGTGCTATTCATTTGGAGATTGATTATTTGGATATGGCCTTGCTCTCTGCCCCTGCTGCAAAGCTGACTAGCAATTGGTTAATTTTCCTAAAAGATTTAGTCCTATCCAGGTAGAATCTGAGCTGTCTGTGCACATCTAGAGAATGCAGAATCCTTCCCCCCTTGTTTTGAGGTTTAGAGAAAAAGGTGGGCAAATGAATAGATTGGTTGAGAGCCACACTGGACACCACTTTAGGCATGAAGGTTGGGTTAGTTCTGAGGGAGACCCTGTCAGCATGAAAAACGATGAAGGGCTCTACAGCCATGAGTGCATGTAGCTCTGAAATTCTTCTAGCTGAAGTGATGGCCAGAAGCAAGGCTGTTTTCTAAGAGAGGAATTTTAACTCTGCTGAAGCTGCAGGCTCAAAGGGGGGGGGGGTAGTGTGAGCTTTTCCAACACAAAGTTAAGGTCCGAAGCTGGGGTAGGAGCTCTTTTCGGTGGCCTTAAATTGTTAGCCCCTCTTAGGAACTGTTTGATGAGAGGGTGAGAAAAGAGAGGTGGCTCTGTGCTGTAATGAGCAGAGATGGCAGAGGCATGAATTTTAATAGAAGAGAAGGATAGGCCCCTGTGAAATAGGTCTTCTAGGTAACCCAGGATGAGAGGTAGGGAGGGCTGTGCTGATTCAGCTCCTTTAGCCTGGATCCAGGTGCAATACCTTTTCCACTTGTCAGCATAGGATTTTCTAGTGCTGGGGCATCTGGCGTCACGTATAATGTCCAAGACATGCTTGCTTAGGCTGGCAACTGGAGGAGAGGTCAGGGAATAAGCCAGGCTGCCAGGTTCAGGGTCTGCAATTGTGGATGCATGAATTCTCCATTCTACTGGATCAGGAGAGTTGGGATCTGAGGTAGCTGCCATAGAGGCAGGGGTGACAGACTGCGCAGCAGTGGGTACCAGTGCTGGCATGGCCAGTCTGGGGCAAGCAAGATTGCTCTTGGTTTTTCCTCTCTTATTTTGAGTAGTACCCTTGTAAGTAGAGGTAGAGGGGGAAATGCATAGATCGAAAAGTTTACCCATTGGAAAGATAGGACATCCACTTTCCAGGCCTTGCTGTGAAGTTTCCTGGTGCAGAATTTGCTGAGCTGATGATTGTTGTGTGAGGCAAAGAGGTCCCCCTTCGGGGTACCCCATTTCTGGGTTACAAGGTTGAAGGTGCTGTGGTCTAGCTGCCACTCGTGTGGGTCTAGGAGGTTTCTGCTTAAGTTGTCTGTCAGAGAGTTTTGGGAGCCTGGCAGGAATTGTGCTAGCAGGTGAATTTGCATGGCTGAAGCTGTGTGCCAAAGCGTCATGGCTAGCCTGCAGAGGGGATAAGATTGAGTTTCTCCCTGCTTGTTGATGTACCACATCACTGTGGTGTTGTCTGTTTTGATCAGTAGAGGCCCCAAGGAGAGTAGGGGTCTGAAAGCTGTCAGAGCGTGCTGAACCGCTAGCATCTCTTTTTGGTTGATGTGCAGATGTATTTGATTTGGGCTCCAGTGGCTCTGAATGCACCTGCTGTCCAGGTGTGCACCCCCAGGCATAATCTGATGTGTCTGTGGTTAGGGTCTGGGCAGCGTGGGGTTGTGAAAAGGGAAGGCCCTTGTTGTGGTTGCATGCTACTGCCCACCAAAGAAAATCTTTCCTTACACAAGGTATCATAGGTAGGATAGTTTCCAGGTCCTGACAGTGTTGAAACCAAAGGCTTTTTAGGTACCGCTGAAGTTTCCTCATATGCAGTCTGGCATATGGAATGAGTAGAATGCAGGATGCCATGAAACCTACAGCTTGCAAGATTTTCCTTGCGGATAACTGGGTTCTGGTGGCTAGTTGAGAGAAATAGCCTGTCAGATAGGCTTGTTTTTCTGGAGTAAGGAATGCCATCTGGGATGCTGTGTCCAGGCTTGCTCCCAGGAATACAATTTTTTGAGTGGGGACTAGTTTGGATTTCTTTTCATTTACACTATACCCCAGGGAGGTCAGTAGGTCCTTTACAAAGGTCAGATGCTGTAACAGCTTTTCCTGACTGTCTGCCTGAATCAGGCAGTCATCTAAGTAGGGGTAAATTTGAATATTCCTTTGTCTGCAAAAAGCAAAGGCTGGAGCCAGGCATTTTGTGAAAACTCTGGGAGCAGTGGATAAGCCAAAGGGAAGTGCAGAGAACTGAAAGTGCATAGATTCTACCATGAAACTTAGATATTTCCTGCAAGAATCCCTGATTGGGATGTGTTGATATGCCTCTTTTAGGTGTAGGGTTGCTAACCAAGCATCCTTGGATAGCATAGGAAGAAGCTGCTCGAGGGTGAGTATTTTGAATTTTGGTATCACCAGGAAGGTGTTTAAAATTGACAGATTGAGGATTGGGTGCCAGGTGACCTCTTTTCTGGGTACCAGGAAAAGCCTGGAATAGAAACCTTGTCTTATCTGGTCTCCAGGGACAGGCTGTATTGTCCTCATGGAAAGTAGAGAATGAACTTGATTTTGGGCCTCTGCTCACTGGTTTGGAGGAAGATCTGGGAACACTTTTGGGGATGGCAGTGTGTGAAAATAAAATTTGTATCCCTGGGACACTATGTTGAGAACCCATTGGTCGATGGTGATGGAGGCCTAGTTTTTTGCATGGGAGGAGAGCCTAGGGGCACAAGCAGGTGGGCAGAGATAAGGGGTGGAGTTGTAAAGTCATTGTGAGTTCTTTCCATAAGGGGGGTGGCTTAGCACTCCCTGTTTTTGAAGTGGAGGAACATCATTGCTTAAATCTCTGCGTTCCCTGGGACTGCTGTCTGGGGGGTCTGCTTCCTTTGGTCTTGTCTGAGCTGGCCTTGAGGGAGCCTGAAAGGACCAGTGCTTGGAGGGGCAATGTCGACTGAACCTCAGAGGCTGGACCTGCAAGAAGTCTTTAACTGTCTGCATAGATTTAGCTTTTTCTTCCATTTTTTTAAGACCTCTTCTGCCTTGGTGCCAAACAAATTGTCTTTGTTCCATGGTGCGTACAATAGTTTTGATTTGACATGGTCTGGCAAGGTCTGTTCCTTAAGCCAAGTATGCCTTCTAAGTACAGAACCTGTGACTTCTGCCCTGCAGGATGTTTCTAGGGCATCAAAGCCACATTGCAAGGTATGTTTAGTAACTTGGCTTGCAGAATGCATACGCTCCTGTAATTCTTTATTTTCTGCACAAGTCGGAAAGGTAGATATTTTTTGTTTAAGGAGTTCCATTATATGTTGCTGGTATTTCAGCATGTGGAACTGAAGATTTAGTGTTCTAATGGCAAGAGTTGCAGAGGTGTATACTTTTTTACCCCATCTGTCTAAAGCTCGGGAATCCCTGTCCAAGGGGGTGGGTTCTTAGCTGTGGTTGCTTTTATTCCTTTAGGTCCTTGGGAGATGACCTCTGGATCAGCAGAAGGATTTTTGAAAAGACATTTGTGTGAGTCAGGGGCTCTGTAATACCTGTTAGGTTTCCTGGGAGCAGGTGGGAGGGTGTCAGGAGTTAAACTGGATTCCATAAAGACATCATCCACAACTTCCAGGGGAGGAGGAATGGCTAAAGGTCTGTGCGGTGGTAAATCTAAGAATTCCCTGAGTCTCTTTTTGGACTGAGGATAGTCCTGACATTCCCATTGGAAATGCTTCCTTAAAGTATGTAGGGTTTCACCAAATGAAAAATCCTTTGGAGGAGAGGTAGAAGGAATGGATTCCTCTGCATCTGAATCCTCATAAGCAGACAAGGGTTGCATGTCTTCATATTCAGAAACCTCAGAGTCATCGGACTCATGGTCAGATAAAACTGCTGGGGACAAGTCTCTTTTTCTTTTGGAAGGGGTAGGCTGGCTTCCCCTAATAAGCATGATAAGGTCTTCTGCCATTTTAAGCATTTGAGATTGAGGCATGGAAGCAGGTGCTTGAGCTTGGGTCGTCAGTTTTTTTAGGCGTAGTTCATACCCTGAACCTTAGAAAGAACTGAAGACACAAAAGAAGTCATTGGTTTGTGTTGAATATCGGTAGTGCAAAGAACTTCCTCAGAAGCTGGTGCCTGTTCAGTAGCTCCGGACCCATCCAAGGTAGAGACATTCACAGGATCCTTAGTCAAAGAAGAGTCTTGCCGCATACCAGACTCCGAATGGGTCTCAGTAGCAGCCTGTGAATCCACAGAAGTGGGCATCAGGAGCTGCAAAAGTGCCTCACTGAGGACCGGCGAACTGGCGACTAGCTTAATGGAAGCATCATCGGCAGTTTTGGACCTGTGTGGTCTGTCTTTGTCTTTATCCTTACGTTTTTTCAGAAGATCGGTAGTCAGATGGCTTACCGAAGCCATTTCGGAATATGGAGATTGAGAACGAAAATACTTAGCTACGATAAGGGCCCAACGACATACAGTTCTGGCATTGAACAAAGCACAAAACTGACAGTGATGGACGCCGTGGTCTGGGCCTAAACAGGTGATGCAGTAAGAATGGAAATCTCAGGTGGTATTTGCTTTCCACACGTGAGACAATTGTTAACTTTTTCTGACATCGGTTAGAGCAAGAAAAAAGGATCCCCAATGGGGTATTTAGCTTTAGAAGACTTCAACTTCAATTCGGAAATGAAAACTCAGGTAGCGGCCGACTGGCACTCATGCGAACTGCTTCTGCTTCAGGGTCCTCGACAAGAAAGACTGATGTAATGGCATTGGCTGCCTGATTTTATACCACTGATGACCTGACATCAGTCCTGGAGTGACAACAACTGATGCAGAAATACTAAGACTCTGGTATTCAGGCTGACTGATGGCTACCCCTGGTAGGATAACCCCAGTGTGATGCCTGCAACAGTGAAATACAAAGAACATAAATAGTTCTTACTCATGGCTAAATCTTTGTGTAAGATGTTAATACTTTTAACCAGAAGTTAGGTGCTGCATCTGGGCCTGGTATTTTCCAATTAGAGGCTTTTCTTGACTTTGTTTCAATCTCTCTGGCTGTTACTTCATCTCATTTCATATCATGCACCTTTGAACTTCTTATACTTTCTTTTACTTCTTCTATTTATTTAGCGTCTTTGTTATGTTCCACAGGATCGTCATAAATACTTCTCCAAAATGTATCTATTTCTTCTTTTTTGGGTGGTCTTTCAATTCCTTTTACCTTGTTTCCCAATTCTCTATAAAACTTTTTTGGGGTCATCAATAAATTGTTTATTTTGTACTTTTCCTTTATATTTATCTGTGTTTGCTTCTAAATTTTTCTGCTGCGCTGATATTTTTAGTTTATTATCTGCAATAGTGCTTGATAGATCCTGATCCATTATAATATTGCACATTGCTTTTATCATGTCTATCTTTCTGAGTATTTTTGTTCCATCTTCTATACTCCTCTAACAGTGACACTTCTTGTCTTAACTGCTTTATAGCTTTCTCTATTTGATACTTCCATGATGGTATTCGATTTCTCCCATTCCTTTCCCTTACTACCCTGTGTTCTTGAACTAGAATTTTATCTGTTATTAATTTAGCTGCACAGTAATATATCCTGTTTACTTCTGTTATATCCCATGGATCTCTATGGACAGTCCTAATTACTGTGTTCATTTGTTTTATCAAACTTCTGACTTTTTGGGTTTTATTGACCTTCTTCATTCTATTTCTTTTATTGATCTTAATATGTCTATCTATCTCTATTAGATCAAGCAACTCTTTTCTTAGCTCATTTTCTTCTGAGGGAACATTTTTTTGTTCTCTATTTTCTGCAGGCATTCTGTAGAAAGTTCTATAGCTTCTTCCTGTGGCACATTCTCTTCAATTTATCCTGTGTCATCCATTTCTCTGTCATATGGAGACTTACTGGCCTATCACTCCTCAACACTGACTGCTCCAGAGTTGCCACAGTTTCTTGTGCTTTACCTTGCTGCCCAGCTTCAAGTGAATGTTTATACTGGTTTCCCGTGGAAGTCTCCAAAATATCTTGATATGGCAACTGGCCAGTTGCTTCCCATTCCACTGGTTTTGCCTTAATTTGGATGTCTATTGCTCTATCCTGCTGTGGTGCTTTCTGAGTTAGATTTTCTACACTGAATCCTTCACTTCGCAGGTACTCCATAACCCCAGTTTTTATTTCTTTAACTTCTCCATTACTGATATTCTTTTCTACTTTTCCTCTTTGTCTTCTTTTTTTTTTTTTTATTTGTAAAGTTTTCCATGTCTGGATTCCTTTGCCTGTATTTCTCTTCAAATATCTTTAGTGCTGCTCTTTTTGTATTGATTAGTTTTGCTTTCTCCTTTGTATAAATATTACACCATATTAAATCTCTTTTGTTTTCCCATGTCCACATTTTTTCTTCAGATGTTTCCTGATCTTACTTCTACTTTACTAACCATCTTTTCTACATTCCTTCTTGTGATATTACTTTATTTATTGTGAAATACTCCATATATGGATGCTTTCGCCTGTATTTCTCTTTGAATATCATTGGGGCTGCCTTTTTGTATCGATTAATCTGGCTTTTGACTTTGCATAAATATTGCACCATATCAGATCTATCTTTCTTTCCCATGTCCATATTTCTTTTTTATACTTTTCAAAAATCTCTAGGCTTTGTTGTTTACATTTTTGCACTCCCTCAGATGCTTCTTTTTCCAAACAGATCAATGTTTCTTGGGTTTTATAATATTTTTCACAGATCTGTTGTATTAATGAACACAATTTTTTATTTTTATTTGAGGCTTCTGACAGTTTTTCTTGTGGAAATATTTCTCGTTCCTCTAATTTCTCTCTTAATCTTTTTGTATAGCTTGCATCTGGAAATTCTGGGCTTTTTGCATAATAGTAACACTATATAATTTCTTTCTTATCTTCAATAGTCCATTCTATCATCTTTATGGTCTTCTTTGGCCTATCAGTTTTTGTGATGTTTGTGGAATGCTACTTCCTTCTACAATAGGGGGACCATCCTCCCCATGAGCCTGGCCTAGCCCCATTATAGGAATAGTTCCATATTTTGAGGATTCTACACTGTCATTTTTTTCCAGTCCTGGCATCAGTGTGCCTACCAGGATTGGGCACTATTTTATCCTGTGTCGTGAGCACCCAGCTATCTTTTTTAATTTTTTACCTACTTCAATCCATGATATATGCTATATAAAACAGAGCACTACTACTCGCCTTTACTTGCTGACTTATCTCTCCATTTGGACCCATATATATGGCTTTGTAATTCTCCTAAAGGATGTGCATCCAAAATTCCACTTTTACCTTATTTCTTGAAGATCCCCCCTGCTTCATCATGATGACTTTCCACTTTGAATTATAGCTTTCTGCTTGTGTTTCCATTTTTTACTTCTGACCATTTAGTAACACTGCAATGCAGGTGAGTAGTACAAAGACACATTGCTGCCTTAAACAGTACTTTTTAAAACATGTTAACTTGCATACATTCTCTGCACTGAAAATACACCAGATGTAGCAAACAGCAGGTGAAACTAAACATACTTTATTAAATAAAACAACACCAACAAAAGCAAACAAGATGAATGGTTCACTTACTGCAAATTGATAAAGTCTAAACACAAATACCAACGAAGCGCTTCCAGGGAAAACCAACTTAGGAAATGTGCACGAACCAAAATGTATTCCCCAGAATGGAAAGCCACGATCCACGATGTAAAAACACTGATTTATTGTAGTAAAATACAAAAACTGTTGAGCGCTTTCATCTAACAATCATAGATTTCATCAGAACAAATAACAGCTTAATGACCAAACTTTAACTTTTTTTAACTATTTAAAGTTTGGTCATTAAGCTGTTATTTGTTCTGATGAAATCTATGATTGTTAGATGAAAGCGCTCAACAGTTTTTGTATTTTACTACAATAAATCAGTGTTTTTACATCGTGGATCGTGGCTTTCCATTCTAAAGTCTAAACACACCAACCAGGGTGAACCAAACAATGGCAAATTGTTGAATTGTTTTTATTGGCTGATTGATGTATTTAAGCAGTCTAATGGAATGTATTGCTGTCTGATGAAGCAGTGTTCTCTGACTGCGAAAGTGCTCACAATAAATGGTCTTCAGCTTTTTATATGACTTGTGTGTTTTAATAGGAACTTGTACTATTGTTTGGTTCACCATAATTTATTAAATGCAAGGCTTGTATTTAAGACTGCAATTCATTTTTTTGTTGGTATTCCACTTTTAGTGATTAAGGACAAGAACACTATTGGTGTCTTGGTACCTAAATTAAGATATTTTGTAATACTTATACTAAATGACGTTGAGAGCAATAGCAATGTTTCTAAAAGTTTCAAGTGGGCACACATATGCTTAGATTTCTGCACCTTGCTTCAGAAACTCTAATTTAACAGTAAATGGGGTTATGTTTGAAAATTAGAAACATTTCCTATCCACAATCTTGTAAAAAACACTTGCCAAGATACTGCACTCTCCAATGATCTTATAGGATCATAAAATCATTTGAATCACAAGGCAATAAAATAGCGAGAGCATCTGTGTTATGTCAATACACTCTTATATGTAAACAGGCACAACACTGCAATGAAAGCTACAACATTACAAAGAAAAATGCACAGTCTGACTTCACATAAAAGTAAAAGGAAGTTTTATTGTTAGTTAAGTACCTTTGTTTCTCACTTCAGGAGGTTTAAAACACCTTGAACTGGTGCACTTGTTAGTCCTGATGAAGCTCCTGAAATGAGGAATGAAAGTGCATCACTTACAATAAAACATCCTTTTATTTTCCATGAAGTCAGTTCTTGCAGCATTTTTCTCATGATGTACCTCTCTTCCAGAAGGTTAAATAAGTCAGACTAGGTATGGAATTGCAGATGCCAATCCAATCATTAAGAAAAGGTGTAGATCACCATGTAGGAGTCTATAAGAGATCAAAAATAAGGCATCAAGCCTGTATTGGTAGCTAGGGGTCTTTAGACCAGTAATCATTTTATTTAGGAAATGCTGGGGTCTTTTCAGCTGTGTAATGTGACTGGATAGGTATCTACAAAATGGTGCATTGTATTCTATAATGGGCCTAATTACAGCATAGTACAGAGGGATGGTAACTTCTTTTGACCTGGATGTGATACCTTTAGATATCAGTAATGCTAAATAGAAGGATTCCTGAACACTCATGCTACACTGTGGTCGAGGGAGATGAAGTTATTGACCAAGGTGATAAGATCCCCAAATACCATACAGGTCTGGAGTGGAGTCCTAGTTATACTGTAGGTTTAAGATAACGGTTACCTTTTATCAAATTTAACAATACTGTATTTTTTTAACTTAATTTTACCCACTTTCAGTACACAAGTGATTTGTAACAAAAAAGTATTACTACTGAAACATTTCAATTGTTAAAATCATTTTTATTTCTGAATGGTCCAGTTATCTGTTTGTCTTTTTCAGCAGTCTACCATATCAGGAGACTTTATCCGGAATTCCAAAACATAATTTTCTAGAGTCCAAGTATTTAGGACTGATATACTCGGCATCTTTCCTCCCACATCCCAAAGACATGCTGTAGATGGATTGGATACTCTAAATTGGCCCTAGGTGTGAGTGCGTGCGTGCGTGTGTGCCTTCTGTGGAAGGTTGGGTGCCGAGCTGGCAACTCAACATCATAAAACTCCACTGCCAGTCATGAGCGAACAGGTGATCTGCTGTGGCGATCCCTTACCAGGAAAAGCCAAAAGAAGAAGGATACTCTGAATCTGCACTTAATTAATCTTACAGCAATTACATTACAGTGATCAGCAGACGGATGCTGGTCACTGTAATGTAATTGATCAATGCAGAGTGTATCTTATACATCTGCAAGCACTCCTTTATCCATGAAAGCAGGATGCTGTCAGATACTTTTCTGTAATCTATCCATGCCATACTTTGATTCTTCCCCTTTTTACAATTCTCCATTATGACTTAATTTAAATAACAAATGGTCCTTTTTTCCATACGACTTTCTTTACTTACACTTTTGCTCTACTGCAATGACTGAGTTTTCTTTCAAATGACTATAAACTCTGTCAGCATCAATTCCACTATACAGTTTATATGTTGTCAGAAGGCAAGTTATTGTTCTATAGCTTTTTAGAATAACTTGCAGGTTCACTCTTAAGGAGAAGTATCATTTTTCTGTTGTTAACCAGGTTGGTGTCTGTTAGGGATTCACATATAAGCAGTTCTTAATCAGGACTAAATCTTTGTGTAAAGATGTTAATAGTTTTATCCAGAAGTTAGGTACTGCATCTGGCCAGGGGATTTCCAATTAAGAGTTTTTCTTAATTTTGCTTCAGTTTCTCCAGCCATTACTTCATCCCATTTCATATCCTGTACACTTGAACTTCTTACTGTTTCTTTTAGTTCTTCTATCCATTCAGCATCTCTGTTATGTTCTACAGGGCCATCATATATATTTCTCCAAAATATGTTAATTTCTTCTGGTGGTGTTTGTATTCCTCTTACTTTGTTTCCCAGTTCTTTACAAAACTTTTTAGGTCATCAGTGAATTGCTTATTTTGTACTTTTCCTTTATACTTATCTGCATATCTTTGAAGTTTTTCTACCTGTGCTGATACATTTATCATTATTTGTAATAGTGCACATTAGCTCCTGTTCTGATACTGCATGTTGCTTTTATAGCGTCTATGTTTCTAAATGTTTTTGTTGATATGTTCCCTCTTTTATACTCTTCTAGCAGTAGAACTTCTTGTCTTAATTACTTTACAGTTTTCTTTATCTGATGCTTCCATAATGGCATTTGATTTATTCCCTTCCTTTGTCTTATTGCTCTGTGTTTTTGTGATAAGACTTTATCTGTTATTAATTTAATTGCACTGTAATATATCTCTCTTAATAATACAGTATTGAAGTTGAATTGAAGTAACTTCTCATAGCTAGTTATTAGGAATGATAGTCGATGGCAATCTTAAAACTGACCTGCATTTACAAAACTGCATTAAAAATTACCAAACACTAGGGATGCTTTACAGAGACAAAATCTTTCTCACCAAAGCAACACTAACTACTCTTGGCACTACTTACCCTCTCTACTTTTTGGTGCTCTCATCCTTACTAACCTCCAAGCATCACAAAAATCAAAACCTGAACAATGCTATAATAAAGGGGATAAATTTGCAGCAAATGCCTCTTTCAGAACCTACCACTGTATAGCAATAAAAAGCCTAAATTGGTTAGAACTACCCTGTAAACTAACCTATACATAGATTGCTACCACCTATAAAATTATATGGCATCCATCTACTTGTCCAGTACTAAATGCCATTCTATACAACTATGTTTCCAATTGGTCATTACAATCCAGTGACCAAAAACTCCTCTCTGTCCACAAATCTATCAAATCTGCTGTGCATGATCTGTACTCATACCATGTTGCTGAGGATTAGAACTCCTCACCTGTATCCATCAGGTCAATACCCTCCCTCCAGTCCTTTAAAACAATTCTGAAAGACTTCCTAGTCAAACTCTGGTTCTGTTCTTGCTCAACACCAGAATAAACTATATTACTAAATATGAACATAGTCCTATTCATATCCTACACCTCCTTACTTTCCCATCTTCACTTACTTCTGTACTTCATTCAGTTTATCTCCCTGACTCTTTCTAAATATCCCATATCCCGTTTTTTTTCTTCTCACTCCATATTGCAGTTCCTGTTTGCATTTTATTAACCTACGTTTAATTTCTCTATAATCTGGCTAACATATCTCTAAATATTAAATAATTGTTATACAAGTTGTATCTATTCTAAACCAATGTTTTTACATTATGTCTAATTTGGTACAAATGGTTTTGCATTATTTTTGAAGATTGTAAAGTTATTCTTAAAATATTTTTGCAATACTTTGAAGCTTTTCTCCCTGGGTCTCTGCTGAAAATGGGCACCTAGCCAGTCAGACTTTCCTGGTAGTCAAATGTCAATAAATAAATGCTACTGGTTTTGATAAGTTAAATTACTCCAGGACAAGAATTTTTTGTGTAATACTGACAAAAAGGTGTGTGTGCTAGTAATACATACGTCAAGAATTGATAAAATTCTCAAGAGATTAAGGTTTGCCAGCATAAATATTTTTACTCTCCTTCAAAACTACACTGCATGTTTCCAGCATAAATCCCACTTGCTGGAAATATGAAGAAGATGTGTTGGCAGACTGAACTCATATCTTTGTTGAATGCAAGGAGCTGAGTACTTTTGAATTGGAAATCCAATATATATTATGGTAATTCTGGCCAGATGAAATTGCTCTTAGTAATTCTTTACTACTGTTGTTCTTAGGGGCACCAGTAGGACTTAGAACAGAAGAATCATCTCTCCTAAATTTGACTGTCATATTTTATAAGAAATGTATCATGAAGAAATGGAATATGAAACTCTCATCGAGAAAGACAGATTTATTATTGAAAATGAATAATATTTGTGCATTACTGATGCAGAGATGCAGAAAAGACCACTGGTTTCCTCCCACATTCTAAAGACATCCAGTAGGTGGGTTGGGCTTTTTAAGATGGCCACAGGTATGAGTGTGCATGCGAGTGTGTGGTGTGGAAGAACTACCATGGCAGGTCTAGCCACCTGGTGGTGTAAACTTTGACTCCAGATGGTTGTTACTGTTGAAGTGACACCCCAACCCTCATTGGCAAAATGGGAAAAGGGGTTGTGGATGGACGGATTGATGGATGGATGGATGATATCTTTGGGAGAAGCTGATAAACATATAGACTGGTATTTCATTTTTCTTAGTTATTTATGAACAGGATCCTTGCCCAATCAGTTAAAGATGAAGTTTATTGGTAACTTTTTTTGATAACATAAGACAGTCAATGGTACTCTGTTAAAATATGATTTGCCTGACTGATAGATTTGACTGATAACCTGGATGGTGTTCCAAATAATTCGGAGTTTACTGGTAACAAAAGTTTTATAACATTTTTGTGTTTTTTTTCCTTCTTTACAACAATTTGTCAATTCAGGTTACTCATGTTTTGTGAGTCTGAAATGATATGTTAATTCATTCAAGCTGGGTGATTTTTTGCCTTTTGCTTGTTGTATATCAATAAAGTTGTTTTCAAAAAAAAAGAAAGAAAAAAAAAGAATGGAGATGTTGCCCCAACATCTGTTATGGGGCACAGGAGCTGAAGTCACAAGAGTACATTCAATGTCACAAACCCACGAACTTCTTACTTTCACAATTTCTGACATTTTGGCATAAACAAAAACTGATAAAGTGCTAATGTATCTCTATAGCATCCTGAATGGAGCAAACATTATGAGGAGAATTCAAACACAATTGTGGTTCAGTATTTGCAAAAAATGTTCCCTATTTGGTGAAATTAAAGAGTATGTCACATGCAATATAGTAAAACACATTTTATTAAGTAAATTAATAACATTTTAAATTGGGCAGAAAATAACAGATGTCCGTTTAATAAGAATGATAACACACGAGGGAGTCGTGTAGGGTATATCTGACACTGCTTGCAAACTACACAATGCTCACACCATTTGGGTTCATGTCTCATAACTCCAGAATATGGTAACATCTGTGCTATTTACTTTTGTATTTTCCTTTCTATTTACTTACTGACATGTCCCAATCAAGTAATTATGATACAGTTATGAAAGCAAAGTATTTTTTCCAGTCCTGCTTGCACTGGGCATTTAATTTAGTTCATTATAAAAGGAGAAAGGTGATACAAATTTCAGTTATCCTTTAACTGTGTTTTTCTTTCCCACTAATACATCATGCCCCAGCAGGGACTTTTTAGCAACTATATACAACCACTTACTGTTTAAAGGTAACCTCACCAACATTTTATCAATGCAAAGGCTGAATACAAAGTATTGATCAGAAACTGTGATGTTTTGCAGCTATGATTGTGTAAAGCATCTACTTTTGATTTTAGCAGAAACATCACCATTTTGGAATTATGCACTGAATATAGCAAAAGCTGGTTGTATTCCATCATTTCTGTGTGTTTTGATTCAAGGTATTTACTTGTAGATTATCTAAGATAAGAAAGCCAGCTAGCCAGAGCAGCAACTATGCTTCTAGTTCACTATTTTTGTTATTGTGCACTAGTTTTACATGTACCTACATTCTTCTAGTCAATACTACCTTCTTCTAAAAATTGACCAGAAAATATCCAGGCCCCTGGATCTGTCCTCTTTCATGTGTCTATAGTCAATAATTACCTCAACTACCCCTACCTTTCTGTCCATCTTATACACCTTATAACCCCCTTATAGAGTTTTCAATAGAATTCCTAAACTTACAGTAAAAAGTCAGTTTTGGCTAGGTGTGCGAGTCATTTAGACCTTTTGGTGGCTACACCTAGGGAGAGCAGAGATGGTTGCTACAGTTCTAGACAGATAAACACTATTGGTTAGAGCATTATATGTTTTTCATTGGCTCTTTCATTTTCTATGTTTAATTTATATTCTGCAGAACTGCACTTAACACAGTGGGTTTGCAACATGCACTCCTTAGAAGCAAAAACTTTCAGTTATAATTGTATGGAATATAACCCAAGTCACCCATATCTAGTCAGTAAGTAGATTTATGCTATATAAAGGCACAGGAAGCTGTGCACAGCCACATAACATGCAGTGTTGCTCATCTAGCACTTTAAAAGAAGCTCAGTGAAGCCCCTAGTGACACCACATTGTGCAGCTTAGCCCACAAATACCTCAACACTACTGTGAAGCAACTTAGTCCACAGCTGACAAAAATAGCTCCATGCTACTTTTAAGTAAGGTCCCTGAGCATTGCTATCACATCTGCATATAAACCCAAGTTACGTGTTTACTTAAGTAGGGATACATACACATAATTGCATCATCTACCCCTAACCAATATCTATTTAAATTCTGCAACTCTCTATAAATCAGTCACGCTTTATTTCACACAATATGAACAATATGGAAGGTCAACCTACTTGCTTCACCCTCTGCTGCCAGCCTCATAGCATTAAGTATCCTAAAACAGTGTAGTAAGTGCCTTATGCTCACAGACAATGAACTACATATAGATGCAAATAACTCTGTTTGTGAGGGGTGCAAATATTTAAGAGATACGGAGGCCTTGCTCTCACAAAAAACACTGACTGTGAGCATTGCATTTAACACACCACACCCTATGCACCCAAACTCGACACATAATGTAATGTCATATGCTGATACTGTAAAGAAATCCTTACCTGTGCCTCATAGATGCAATATGGTTAAGAATAGCAAAAATCAAAGTAAAAAATTACAACACATAATACCTTTCCTTTAAATAAGTGCCACTAAGAGACAAACAGTCTCAGTTCCAGTACACCAGACCAGTCCAAAAACAAAAATGTTTTAGTGACTGGTGACTCCATAGTGAGATACACAGATTCCCCACTCAGTAGATTAGACAAAAACAGGGTGACAGTATGATGTCTTCCATTTGCTAGGATCTTAGATGTCTCATGTGTCCTTACGATCTTTGCATCAAACAAATATAACTAGGACATGGCAGTTGTGCATCTGGGGGATGACTTGAGCAGAAAATCTGTGACGAAGATACTGAGAGACTCTCTGTGTATATCACAAATGCAGGCAAGACCATGACACTGACAGGAATTCTCCCTTTTCCATGAATGACAGTTAGGTACATAGATAAGATAATTGGTTTCAACAACTGGCTAAAAGGTTTGTGTCATTCTAGGGAGAGCTAGTATATGTCAGCATGCAATGATGTCCTTGATAGTCCTGCTTGCTTTGCAAAATATAGTCTGAACCTCTTCTTCAGAGGCATCCACATACTGGCTAAAGCCTTTTCTGCCTTTTTAAAGCAAAATTCACTTAATGAACATTCAGTCTTAGCAAGTGTGTTAATATCAAAACAAGATAAAATAAAGGTGGCTCTGCTCAATGCCAGAAATCTAAGCAACAAGTTGCCCAACCCTGAGGCATTCTTGCATTTGGAAGGCATCTGTATATGTGTAATCAGTGAAACCTAGTTTAAATGCCCAGAAAGCACTTCCTCCATATTTGGGTTTAGTGCCTACCATGCCTTCAAATGGCCACTGTGGTGGAGTATCCATATTTGTCAGAGACCCTACAACCTCTAGACAGATTTTCAGAGGCGGACAAATTGAATTTATTGAACTCCAAATCACACTAAACAAAATCAACTGTCAGTTTATCTCTTGTTACAGGAGAACAGAAGTCCATGTCAGGTTATTAAATGCAATAGATGAACTCCCCATAAATAGGGAATGTCACCATTCTGGAAGACTTTAACATCAGTTGACTGGACTGCCTACATCATCAATGAAGGATATGCTCAGAAGTTTTTGGACCTAATAAATAAAAACTCAGTGGACAGTTTGTTACTATCCCAACTAGAGGACAAAATATTCTTGATCGAGTACTATAAATATGGTGTCATCATATACAATTCCCCTAGTAACTCCCTCTCTGATTAAGTCAGACCATAAGCTAGTAATGGTTTTCCTCATAACCCTTAAAACCAATTTATCATATTTCAGAGACTTCAAGCCCACAATCTCAAATTCTACAAAGAAATCTCACAATGCATTTACAACAACACTACCCAGACTTTGCCTCAACAGATAGGTTCACAAAGAAGGTTTATACCCACATAAATAAACTTATATAATTCACAGTCCCATCCAAATCTAACTATAACGGGAAATGTAAAAGCAAAACATCCTGGTGGCCCACTGATATAAATAAATTCTACAATAAAAGGGAAAAAATTCATTATAGTATGTAGCACATCTAAGGACCCCAAAGTCGAGGAAAATATTATGAATTTGACTAAAAATGTTAAAAATACTATCAGATCTACTAATGCAGCCCAAGAACCCAGGTTGGCATCTGAAGCCAACTGCGATTACAAATCCTTTTTTAGTTATGCTAGAAATCTAAAATAAAAATAATATTCAGCAATGTACAGAACTCATGCTAAATGACAAAACCTACACAGACCCAATGAACATTGCCAATCCATCCATCCAGCCATCCATTCATCCATCCACAACCTTTTTTCCTATTTTTGCACAAGTTATCAGGGTGTCACTTGAACAGTGGTGATCATCTAGACATTGCCAATATCCTAGCAAATAATTTTACTGCAAATTTCATCCCGAGATATTTGTTCAAAGCTGTACAATCCCTGTAGCTCTTACAGCTCCTATCACAGCTGCTACAGTGACATAGAGGAATAAAGCCCTGACTATGGTTCGATTAGTGGCTTGAGCAACTGATGGAGTGGCAGGGAGGAATGGGTGTTACCATCCTTAGGGGAGAATGTTCCTGTGGGTAACCCTGATGTCGATCCCTGGTGGAGGCTAGGGACATCAATAACAGTGGGCATGTCCATAAAGAATAATAGGGTGCGGCATGGCTGAGCTGCTGCAGAAGCGAGGTGATACACTGCACACCCCATCACATGAATCACAGCAGGGGGAAGAAGAAAAGAGAGTAGTTCATAAAATAACCCCCTCTCAGCTAGATGATGGACTGCAACCCCCCCCCCCCCAGGATGTTCTTAGGATCCCTGCTGGTCCTGGCTAAAATTTGGATATTGGACTGGGGGTGAAATGGAATTCCAGAAGACCCAGAGAAGGATATTTGGTACTGTAATGTGAAAAAAAGAACAAAAAAAAAGATAAATAAAAAAAAAATCACTAAAGAGCATGTACTGAAAGTTCTGTGTAAGACAAAGAACACTTCCTTCATGGGCAAGATAATATACCTGGCTATTTGAATAGTACCAAACATACCTTGATGGAACCACTACATAAGCTATTTATCCTGAGCCTGCTTATGACTGCCTCAGTGGTCCCAATAGGCCATGTTTCAGGCTATTTAGGAGTCATCCTGGAATATTATCAGGGGCCATTGATGCAGCTTGTTTGGCCTTAGATAGTGCATCTAAGGCCTGCTCCTTAGTGATAGTTGGGGGGATTTGTTTGATATTTCCTGGCAGGTGACTGGGGAAAAAAGGGGAGACAACTGGAGCTAAATTTGTCAGTCAGTAGACTGGCTATATTTTCCTGCTCTATGTATTTAGCTCTATTAACAATCAGTTCTGCAGACTGCTGTGTGCTGCCTTTGAGGTTTCAAACATATCTATAGAAAGTCTCGAGGTTTTCCTCTGCCTTGGAGGCTACGTTTACCTCAAATTTAACTTCAATAGACTTAATTTGCCCTCTTAGTTGTTTGTTTAGATTAATGAGTGTTTTAATCATACTGGCTGTTGTACTTCCTAATCTTTGCTATGACTTTTTTTTTCTTTGTTGTACAACTTGTTTATGTTGGATTCTCCCAGAGTGATTTGTTTTCTGAGTTAGGTTTGATGTCATTTCTGGTAGGCACAGGCATCTCTCTTTATTTACTGACATGATTGTACAGAGCAAATGACAAAAGTGTGAGGTACTTTTATCCCCAGGCAGCCTCCTCCCTGCAGTTACAGCCACTTTGTTGACTGTGAACAGCTCACCCATCTGATTATGAAAAAAATGACTGCAGTAAATGTATTTTAACTTTGACATAAACATTAACCTCAGTAAAGTATTCTAGCTTCATTCACAAAAGTCACATTAATCATGTAAAGCAACAGTAATATGCAAATGACAGCAATGATGGTACTCAGTCATTTTCATCTAGTACAGTCCCCATACCCAGCAATTATAGCTACTTTTTGTCTACAATAAAGTAAAATAAAATGAAATAACTTCTACATAATCGTGTATTTCAATTCCAATTTACATATACAGTTGCTTGCCAGCCCTCACACAGCAAAGCACTAACCCTGCAAAGTGGTTTACTGCCCATATCTGGTTGTCTGCCAGGATTAAAAAGATAAAAAAACATACCTTATGTTGCTGCAATTGCTACCATTTTGCACTGTGGACATCCCTTTGCCACTTAATATTCCTGGGTTTTTTGCTCCTTGAACCAGGTAGAATGTGGTTCAAAAAGTAGCAGAAAGATCACAAATTTATTGGTCAGGTGTACCACCCTCCCTCATATAACACCACAACTGTAGCTGCATTGAATATGGGCTGCTTATCAATTTATTTTTAAGTAAAGAAATGTGAAGAAGGCGTTCATTGTGTATTTTTTGCGTGGCTTACTGTGTTTTACTGTGGATTAAAACGTTTAAAACGTTTAAAACCAATTTTGGAAGAGGTTCTTTTGCTTCACTTCCAGTTCCAGTTTTTGGTTGGTTGGTGATTTGTGGTGGTTGGCAGACACCGGTTTGGCGTATTTTTCTTGGTTAAAATAGAAAGCAATTCATGACAACTCTCTTCAAAGCAGCCACAGCTGAGGTGCCATACAGCTGCATTGGTCATAGCACCCCTGGAGCTGTAGGTTCCAGGCACCTACCTCAGTTGTCCCTATTATAAACTGCAGCTGGCTGTAAATACCTTAGTCACTATCACTTGGTATTTCCAGGTGGTATCTCATCCAAGTACTAACCAGGCCCAATCCTGATTCACTTCAAACCAGAAAAGACTGAGAGTATTCAGGACAAAAGAGATTTAAAAATATAGTATAACTCAGTTTGTGGTTTCATACCTTTCGAAGAGTGAGCTTCTGTGTAAAAGCTATCATTTTTTCACACAAAGCATCTATGCAATTTCAGTTTAATATCTCATACCACATAATCTGCATACATTTCATTTGGCACCTCAAGTAACCTACCGAAATGAAGTTGTTGTTCACAAAATATTTTAGACAAAAAAACTAACTCCTTCAACTGAATATAATCTAAAATGTCAGTGCCCATGTGATCACTACATGTGTGCCATGATGAATCTATGCTGATACTCAAACAGTAGGATATTCACACAAAGAGGGTTCTGAAAACGATGTAGAAATTCAAACCTCTCAAGTGTACAGATTTTTGCAGAATGTCCAGATATTTGGCTCATATTTTTGGTCTGTTTCTCACAGAATTTGTTGTTTTCTGGTAAATGACTGGGATGATCTGAGGACTGAAGTCACTAATTAATGACATACATTTGAGTTTCAGACTTCGAAGCCCTCAGAAAAAAAGAAAATTATGTCTTACCATAACATTTCATCTGTGTTGTAAATCTTCACTCATTCCTTCCTGATAGGACTTTGGTTCCATCCTCAGGACCAACCTGACCAATACATAAGCTCATACCAGCCATAAACTCTAGAGCTAAGTCCTACCCACAGTGCCCCTCTTCTCTTTGTCTTCAGATCGAGTTTGCCCACCCAGTATAAAGACAGTGGAAATAATAGAGATAGCTGAGACAATGGAGGCCATATCTGAGCAAATACCTGATGTTGTAAATCTTTATTCGTTCCTTACTGATAGGACCGAGTCCCCAGCTACTTGCGTCCTGGGTGGCCCTATGGAAGGATATTCCTTAGCACCATTAATCCAAAAGATGCTCTTTCCCTGGAGGCCATATCCAATTTGTAATAAGTGATAAAGATATGGGGGTTTGCCCAAGTGGCTGCTGCACAAATGTCATCCATAGAAGCTCTGGAATGAAATGCCACTGATGTGGCCATTGATCTGGTGGAATGAGCCTTGATTCTAAAAGGCAAAGATAATGCAATCTCTTAACCATTTTGACAAGATGACTTTGGAGACAGCCTTCCCCAGTCTGGGGCCCAAAAAGGCTATGAACAGTTGGTCTGACTTTCTGAAGGGTTTAGTCCAAGTAAAAACAAAGCTGTCTATGCACATCCAACATGTGTAACTGGTATTCACCAGTGTTGAAAAATTCTGGAAAAAAGACTGGTAAATCAATGGACTAGTTGAAACTTGAATTTGAGATAACTTTGGGCAAAAAGGAAGGGTTAGTACGAAGTGATACCCTTTCTTTGTGGAAAATCAAGTAAGGTCGGTTGACACACAAGGCCTGCAGTTCTGATACCCTCCTGGCTGAGGTGATAGCCACTAGGAATAAGGTTTTCTAGGATAAAAATGTTATGCCACATGAGACAGAAGGTTTGAAGGGTGAGCAGGTCAAATTTTGTAGGACTAAAGTCAAATTCCATGGTTCAGTTGAGATTCTAATAGGTGGTTTGAGGTGTATAATTCCTTTCATGAAGGTTTTGCAAAGATGATGAGACATTAATGAGGAATCATCGAAACCATTATGGAAATTGGCGATAGCTGCCTGGTGGATTGTAATAGTAGAGGCTGAGGCTCATGCATGAAGTTTGCAAAGATGATGAGACATTAATGAGGAATCATTGAAACCATTATGGAAATTGGCGATAGCTGCCAGGTGGATTGTAATAGTAGAGTCTGAGGCTCATGCATGAAGTAGGGTTGACAGGCATTCTAAAACTTTATGGACTGGCATTGAAAAAGAGTCTAGTCCTTGTTCTTTAGCCCAAATTGTAAATCTGACCCATTTGCTGTGATAAATTTTCCTGGTGGAGGGTTTATGGGAAGCAAGAATAATCTTCCGACCTGGGGAAGATAAGTGTATTTGCCTTGCAATCAACGGAAGTGGAGATACCAAGCTGTCAACTTGAGGCTGTGAAGGTTGGGATGAACCAGCCCCTGTGGGTGAGATAGGAGTCCCATGGACGGGTCCAGGGTCCACGGGTGGGGACCAAATGAGGCCAAAGGAAGGGGAACCAAACTTGGCAGGGCCAGCAAGGAGCAATGAGGATGACTTTGCTTCTCAGCCATTGCACTTTCTTCAGGAACTGCAGTATGAGTGGAATGGGGAGAAAAGCATACAGTAGACCCTGGGGCCAATCATGAATCAGTGCATCTCTTGGTGACTCCCCCTGTGGGGGAATTAGAGTGAAGAAGCTGCTGCATTTGTGGTTGAATGGGGAGGCAAATAGGTCACAGCAAGGCTGGCCCCAACGATGAAAAATCTGAGTCGCTACTACAGGGTTGAGAGACTGCTCATGAGGCATCAGAATGTTCCTGCTCAGTTTGTCTGCAATCAGATTGGAATTCCCAGGAATGTGCATTGCTAAAAGAAAGTGGTTGGAAGCTATTGCCCATTGCCACACACTTAGGGCTTCCCAGCATAAGGAATAGGATCAGGTTCCACCTTGCTTGTTGATGTACCAGACTACTAACATATTGTCTGATTGGATGGCAATTGTCCCGGACGGGAGGGTTGTTTAGAATGCTTGCAACGCTAAGAATACCGCCTTTAGTTCTTGGACATTGATATGCAATTTGGCCTCTATGGGGGACCAAGTGCCTTGGATGATCCTTCCTTGAAAATGCCCCACCCCCACCCCTTCAGGGAAGCGTAAGTGGTCACTGTGGCTTTGGGTTAGGGAGTGAAAAAGGTCGACTACATAACTCCTCCTCTGGCTTCATCCATCCTTCATCCAAATCCTGCTTACATTGACTTGCTATGCGACTCTGGTGAGACAGGGAATGTGTTGGAAGAGACTATTGAGAAGAGAGGAGCCATTGGAGTAGCCTCATATGGAACCTTGCAAGAGGGACTAGTGGAATTGTAGCCACCATGGAGCCCAGCAGTTGTAGAACTTGTCTGACTGGGACTAGCACTTGAGAAAGTATTATTTGAAGTTGAGCTCTCAGTTTTAGCACCCTGTGCAGAGACATGGTAACTCAGCAGGAGATTGTGTTGAACATTGCCACAATGAACTCTAAGCTCTGAATCGATACCAAGTTCAGGTTTCCCAAATGTATAGGGACTACCAGCCTTGCTACCAGGCCTTGAGTGTATGATATGGCTTGAAGCAGTAGACTCCTGGATGGAGTGGTGAGGAGCCAATTGTCTAGGTATGGAAACACACAGAATCCTTGTAGTTTGGGGTGAGCTACTACTACTGCCATGCTTTTGGTGAACACTCTGGGGGCTGTAGAGAGACCAAAGGGCAGTACTCAAAATGATTGGCTCCCAGCCAGAAGCAGAGGTATCTTCTGGACCGTGTGTCCATTTTTATGTGGTAATACACATCCTGAAGATCTATAGAGCACATCCAGTCATCCTTCTCCAGGAATGGGAGAATGGACTGGACCATGACCATCTGGAATTTTTCTTGTCTGACAAACTTGTTTAGAATACTGAGATACAAAATTGGTCTTCATTCCCCTGTCTTTTATGGCACTAAAAAGAATCTTGAGTAAAAGCCGGATCCTATTTGGCATGGTGGGACTACTTGGATGACTGTTTTTTCTAGCAGCTTTTGAACTTCTAGCGCTGCTGCATCCCCCTGACTGGGTGGGACATCGGGGATTTGCCTTAGAGACTTGGGATAAAGGTCAAAGGAAATGTGGTATCCTCTGGTCATAATCCTCTGCACCAAAGAGTCTGATGTTATTGATTGCCAGGCCAGGTGGTGCAGGGAAAAACGTCCCCCAACTGCTTCCAGAGGAAAGCAATCGGGTCGCTCTTCAGAAACGCTGATAGAGTTGACCATAGAAGGATTCTCTGGAACCCTTGTTTCATGGCCCCCCTTTGCCACGATAGGGGCATCTCCCAAATGAGTTCCCCCCCCTCTGCCCCGGGGGGATTGCTCACTACGTGTGTTGCAGAAAGGTCGTTGGGATTTCTTGAACCACATCTTTCTGCCCCTCTGATTCCTGGAGTAGGATTGCTGAGGAGCTGAAAAACATATGCCCACGGCAGATTGGGTCTTTCTGCCTTTCTCACACCTGGCTAATGTGTCTTTAACTTTAGAGCCAAATAAGGAAGACTCATCAACAGGAGCATTGATGAAGGAAGACTTGAAGGGGTCCGCAAAGTCACATAAACGCATCCAGGCAAGACATCTCATGACAATGCCTGAAGTGACTGCTCTAGATGCAACCTCGGCTGTATGGGTGACCAACCACATGGAGAAGTTAGAAATGGACTCTAGGTTAGCAAGCTGAGAGGTGACTTTATCCCACACCTCGTCGGGTAATACCCCTGCCAAAGTACCTGAAAGTTCTGAAATCAGGTCCCTCTGGAAAAGTGTGAAATGTGCCATGTAATTCAGGGACTATATGGCAAAGATTGGTGAAACGTATGTCCACTTTTCCAATCTGTCTATCATCCGGGACTCCCCGTTCAGAGGATGGACAGACAAACTTTCTTCTGCAAGTTCTTTCTTGGTGGCCGCTGCCACAACCATGGAGTCTACTGTCAAACCTTTGCACCAATGGGGGTGGTCTTCTGGTGGGGAATGAATCTTATCAGGCCTCCAAGGAATTGTCTAAACACTGTATGTGGCCTTCCAGGCATGCTGCACAATAAGCTTTATTAGTTCATCTGCAGGCGGGGTCACCCAGGAAGTAGAGGGTCAAGCACGGAAGGCTTGCAAGAATACAGATTCCTCAGTCGAAGGGTTGATGGGATTCCAGTTGCCCCTCTGTTTTAGGATCTCCAGTATGTCTCCAAAGGAGACATCTTTAGGGGGCAACTGTGGGGACCCTTCTCCCATCAAAATCCATATATTCGGTGAGGGATTCCTCTCTTGCACATTCTCTTTCGGGGTGGCTCCTCAGTGGAGTCTTCTGAGGAGGACTCCAAAGACCGGGTGCCCTGGAGCAGGGTCTCTTGCTGCTCCTGTGCTTGAAGTCACTGCACAGTGGGCTGCATCAATTGCATGCTAGAGGAGAGATAGAGATCAGTTTCTGATGCTGGAGGTGACAACTGCATGCTTGCGGAAACAAGAGCCCTCTCCATCACCTGGAAGGCAGGCCCACCTGAAGAGGGATGGGAGCTTGGAACCAAGAGGGACAACCTTGGAACCAGAGTCACACCCCGTTTCAACAAGCCCACCACCACCAGGATATGAACCTCGAGAGAACCAGGAACTGCCAGAACAGCCAGAGGCGTAGGCAGTGCCATAGAAAAAATCTGTGCCAAACTAGGAGTCATGGTGCCGACAGACCAGTCAAAGTCCCGAGGGTGGATCGGATCTGAATGGAGCAAAGTCCAGAGGGGAGGCTCCGGAACTATGAAGGGAATTTTCACAGGAACTGAAGGCATAGGCACCGAGGTAGACATAGGAACCAAGGGCTCCAAAGCCTGTGAAGAAGTTGAAGGAGGATATACTGGAGAATGTGCAGAGAAAACTTTGGGTTCAGGTGGGGGGAAGTCCTGGTCAGGGTTGGAATTTCTCTAGCTGCCAAAAGTTGATCGACAAGCCTCACTATGTCTAATTCTGAGAGACTCCTGGTGGACCGTGTAGATACTCTGGAAGGAGAGTCAGACTTTTCCAGAAAAGGGCTATATTGTTGTCCAAGGAAGGGATCTATAGTTGGTGAGTATCTGATCCTAGGCAAAATTTCAGATTTTGGCTCAGAGGATGGAACCAATATCAGTGCTGAGATTGTGTCTGGTACCGAGGATATAGTCAGTACTGAAGCAAGTGTAGAAATTGTCGGTTCAGTGGTTGCCAATGGTTTCAGTGCCATAGAACTAGTCATGGGCGCTAGAGCTGAAATAGTCAGTGCAGATAATTTTGCCATTTTCGGTTCAGAAATGGTCTGAGAGCATTTCTATTCAGGTGAAGTCAGAGAAGTCGGAACCTAATGGCTTCTCTTTTTCTTATCTTGCCTGGGAGGTGGTGAGACTTCTGCCTCAGAAAGGGCCTCTGAAAAGGGGGTTCTTAACAAGCCCTTAAGTATGAGTTTGTGCTTATGCTTAGCAAGAGTGCAAGAACTAAAGTTTTTACACAGGTCACAAGCAGGTTGAGTCTGGAGATGGGGAACTCCAAGGCAGTAGACACACATTGAGTGTCCATCCAAATTGAGCATTTTTCGCCCACACTTATCACATTCCTTGAATCCGGTCATTCCTTTTTTGTCTGACATCTTTAAAGTAACAAGTGTTCCACAAAACAGTCAGATACAAGCAGAAAACCACAGAAGGGAGAGGAATATAATATAGAGTATAAGATATATAGGAATATAACAAAAAAATAAGCCAAATCCGATTACTACTTTAATGAATTCACCTCTAGCACCTCGGCAAACAAATGCCTGTCATTAAATATTATAGATTTATTGACAATCTTGTTTTTTTGTTTAAAGGAGGCATTCACAAATTGTCTACTTTTGTTGAAGACTCGGATAGAAATAGACTACAAGTAAGGTTTGATGGATTGCAATTTAGTAATTCTACAGTACTCCTGGTTACTCTAGCAGATTTCTAAGTTTATAAGAGCAATATTTAAAATCTGTCCCTATTTCTCGGGCTTTGTCTCCCCATTTTGTCAGGCTTTGTCCAGATTTCTTGCACTAAGAGGTTGAGAGGTATGTACAGAATCCCACAACATACTCTAACAGTGATAACACATTTAATAAGTAAGGTTCATAGGATCATAGATTAATACTAGGCTAACTGCCCTTGCGAGCCATTTTAAGCCTAGCCAATTATCCCCTGTGAGATTCAAACCCTGTACCTTGGGTTTGTAAGGCAAACACCTTGACCATTAGGCCACCCTAAGGCATTTGAGGCAGACTGCTAATGCACAGAAATTCCTGAAAAGTTTTCACAACCCTATAAACTGAGTTATTCACAAGTACAAGTATCATTATGACTTACAGGCATCTTTTATCACTATAGTTCACACTTGAAAAACTATGTTGTACGTATATATATATATATATATATATATATATATATATATGAATATTTTTGTATATATATCTAGCTATAGTGTAGAGATGAGATAAAGGTGGGTGAGCCTTTAAAAGAGAATTCAAAAGGCAGTGGTGATGTGAAAACAGTAAAGCTTTTACAGGAGTTTCATGTTGTGGTGGAAGGAGAAAGGGAAGTGGCTTCAGTGATGGATTTGGAGGATTTTTCCAGCAAAATCTCTTTGGGGAAGAAGATTCAGCACAAGTGTGTATTATTACAACCCTCCAGTTGGGGGAGTTGTGGGATGATTTACTTATGGACTTAGCAGACATGAGTGATCCAGAAAGTGGCAAAGATGTTTCCTGGGTGAAATTATGAACAAAATACGAGTGGATGGCCAGAGAGCAGAACCTACAGTAAAGAAGCCATGTGCAGAAATGGTAAAGAGAGGAGTACAGAAAGAAAAAAGAAGAGAGGAATGATTCTAAGAGTAGAAAAAAAGTCATTTAAAAGTAAGAATAGAATAAAAGAGGATGCTGAACTGGATAGATACAAGGTACGGGATGAAATAATTGCACCTTTTGGAACAAAAGCAAATTAGTTAAGAGCCTTTATACATATAAGTAAAGAGACTTACTGTGACATTATTTTTGCTGGACAATTGATGGAGAAATTTATAGGAGAATATGAAAAAAAGACTGCAGTCCTTAAGGACTTTTTTCAGAGAAACAAAAAAAAAAAAAAAAAAAAAAAAAAACAAGGTTTATATACAGTTTAGAAATGAAGTACAGAAATAGACTTTAAAAGGACATTTATTGAAAATGCATAAAGATGTACCAGAAATTTCAAAAGTATATCATAAAAGAGGTTTATGGACAGGGTCATGGGATTGTCTTCTAATTTTAAACGTAGAAAATGAAATATTGCGCAGATTCATAGCATTATAAATGTCGAGGGGGATAAAAGTATGGTGAAATATTTAGGTCAACTGAATACTTGTTTTCTTTGTGGTAAATCTGGTCACCTGATTTACAATTGTGAAAAGAAAAAATGTTATATATGCGGGGAATTAGGGCATTATATGAAGATGTGTGAGTTAAAATGTTATAAACATAACACAAGGCATTTAATGGAATGTAAGGAGAAAGAGTCACAGAATATGGTTATTTAGTCAAATCAGAGACAAGATACTAAACACTTACAAGTAGAATTAAAAATTATAGATACACAGATTGATTTAATACAGGCAGACATTCCAGAGAGTGAACAAGAGAAGCAAGAAACTGATAGAAACTGATAATGAAAAAGGGTAGTATTAGAAGAAGAAGGTTCAGATGTTAGTGATATGAAAGACATAAAGAGTTTAGTTAAACAAACAATAAGTTCTATTAGGAAAAGAGTATGGGAAAGTAAAATAAAAATTAAAGAAGGCCATGGCAAAGAAAAAAAGAAAGGGAAAGGATAACTTAAATAAATAAGATATTGTTACGTGTAAAGTTTTAGCAATAAATGTTAATAGTTTAACACAGTAGTGATATTATTCTGGAAGTTTCTTGATTTTTAACTAAAGAAGAAAGATATCAAACTGAAACATGGTGGGAAAATAATATAATTTGGAATTTAGGGAAAGAGACTTGTTCAGGTGTAATTATCTTGTATAAGGATACCGTAAAAGTTTTAGATACTATCTCAGTTATGCTGGGGAGAATTAACATTGTTGATATTAGATGGAATGATCAGGTTTTGAGAGTTTTTGCAATTTATGCTTATATGACAAAATGAGAGAGAGAGAGTGGAAATGTTTAGCAATTTCATTTGGTATGTTGTTATAAATATGGAGATAATTGTGGTAGGAGATTTCAATTGTAACTTAACACAGCAAAGAAAAAAAGAGTATAATGTTAAAAGTATTAGAAATGATAAAATATGGACAATTGTGAATTTGGGATAAAAATACATGGACTTACAATAGAGAATGTAAAACAGAAATAGATTATTTTCTATTTTCTGCAGGACTGTTAATAGTAGAAGAAAATGTTTTGACAACAGGTTTTTCCAACCACAGAACTATTTGGATTCAGTTAAAAGGGAATGATGAACATTTAAAAATGGGTTAAAATGGGAAGAGATAGGAAAATATGAAAGCCTTTAACTGTGGAAAGGTCATGTAGAGATGTCTTCTATATGGATTAGTCAGAATGGTGATTGTATTCTAAACAAAAGTATAAGAAATGTTATAAGCAACACGAACAAGGAAAAAAAAAAGAAGGGAAGAAAAACCCAGAAAGAAATGATGAAGCTTTCTTTGTTAAAGAACAAGATGTGTATAAGTTGAATAAGGCTAAAATAAAGCATGTATTGTATAAACAAAGATATTTTCTGTATGGAAAAAAAGAAAAATACACCTTATTTGAGTAATATTATTTAGGAAAGTAATAGTGTAATGCGGAAAATGAAAAATATAAATTGTATAGTGCATAGTACACAAGATAAAATTATGAGAATAGTAGAAAATTATATAGAACTATTTATAGGGTAAAGCATATAAAAGCATACAAACACATGATAAATGGAAAGTAGTTCCTTTTTTAGAACAAGATAGCAAGGAAATGGAGAAAAACATTGTAAATGAGGAACTAGAAAATGTATTAAAATTGGTTAATCCAGAGTCAGCAGCTGGTCCGGATGGAATAGAATATATAATGTATAAAAATATTACAAGGTTACAAAAAGGATATTTTTAATGGTGTTAAATGAAAGGTTAAGTAAGGGATTTTGATATAAAGAGCTACATAACGGAGTAATAACATTTATATGGAAAAAAGGTTATAAGGATGAAATTCAGAATTGGTGACCAATAAATCAAACAATACAGAATATAAAATATTTATGAAGATTTTTCAGAAAAGAATAGAAAACAAAATAAAGTTATGAATGCATATATATATATATATATATATATATATATATATATATATATATATATATTATAAAAAGAAAAGTGTGCAAGGGTTACTTTTAGTTATACGGGAAGTAGTAGATGATGTATTATATAGAAATTATCAAGCTAGAATTATGGTAGGTGATGTAAGCAAAGCATTTGATTCTATGTAGCATAAGTACAATCATATAGTAAAGGGAACAAAATTATAAGGGAATGTGTGACAGCATATACATTTAATATAGTAAGGACATTGATTAATGGTTTGTTAAGCAATGAAATAGTACTTTAGAAGGGTATAAGACAAGGATGTCCCTTGAGTAGTATAATATTTTATTTGGTAATGAATGTGATTTCCACATTTAGAAATAAAGAAATGCAAATGATGAGTTACATAGCTAATGAAGGGGTAGTTGTGCCAATTTTGCTTTCTTATGCAGATGATGATATCATTACTGCAAGAACTAGCATAGGCATGAGTAGAATAATAAAGGTTTTGCAAGACTATTTAAATGTAGTAGGATTAAAAATAAATAAAGAGAAAAGTCAAGGATTAGGTTTTGATGGTATGTTGGGAGGTATTAAGTTTAACTTAATAAATATAAAAGTGCTTGGGATTTGTTTTGGGAAACAGGAAAATGCATTACAATTATGGAAAGAAAAAATTGAAAACATAAGCAATATGTGTAGGTTTTGGAACACTTTCAGACTGTCATTCAAAAAGAAAGTTTATTTTATTAATTCTATTCTTTTATCAAGAATACCATATTTGGCAAATACATTTAGTATGCTTGCTTTATGTGAAAAGGAAGTTTACAATACTATTTGTTTCCTTTATTTGGGGGTGTAGATTGAATCCTGTAAAGAGAGATATATTATGTGTTAATAGAAAAGAAATGGGTTTACGATTAATTAATTCTATAGCTTATGTAGCATATTTGCACTTATTTAAAATATTACAATGTTTAAAGTGTAATGATGATTCATTACCAGTACAAATATTGAAATCTAAGTATAAAGGTTATATATTTATAATAACAAAAGAAAAGTTATGGACCAATTATGAAATAAAGAATTATCAAGAGAAAATTTTTTTCATTGAAAATAAAACTTGACGAAATACAAGATAGAAGAAAATGATACAATAATGTTATGAATAAATATGTTTGTGTATACCCATGGAAAGAATTTATCAGAAGTTAGAACTGCAGCAAGTCAAGCTAGAATGTCAAGATGTAAAGATATGATTGAAATTCAAGATTTTCTATGGAAACTGAGTATACAAAAGCTTCCAGTGAAAGCAAATATGACATACAAGACAAAAAAAGTAGGATTTGTCTCTATTGCAAAGAATTTGAGACTAGTGGGTATGTTTTTCTTGGATGCAGACAAATCCAAATTTTATGGAAGAAGTTAGTTGGTTTTAAATATTTAGAAGGAATTGAAAATGTAAGTGAATTAAATATGGACATAATTGAGTATGGTTATTATAAATGAAAAGGTGAAACGTATGTAGCAAAATTTGATAAAAAAATTATTTGCACATGGTTGATTTAGAGACAAAGAGTTAAGAAAATTTTGCTCAATAAAAATGGGATTTGGTAACGATGTTAAAGAAAATAACATTTTAGTTAAGGAAAATTGAATAGGGATATCATAACTAAAAATATTTCTCTTTTTATCATTTTGTAAAAAAGTTATCCATGTAAATTATGTATATATTGCAAATATGTATAAAAGTTTAAAAAAATAGTCTTGCAAGCTAGACCTTTGAGAAAATAGTTTAGTTTAGCTTAATTTAGTACTCATAATGCAATTTTAGATGTTTTTGTATGTGTTTTAATAAGCTTTTTAACATTTTTTAACACATTTTCCTTCTTTTGTATGTTACAGATAGCGCTGTTTAAATATATGAAATGCACATATATTTTTAGGAAAGCATGTTGTTAGGAAAGTGTTTTTGGTATTTTTCCATATACCTTTAAGGAATGAATTAATTATTCAATTAAACCATTTAAGTATCTGTAGGTTGATGTATTTAAATGGAAACTGTTGATTCATTTATGTATACGTCTGAAGAAGCAGTGGGTTACACTGTGAAAGTGCTAACGCTTTTTCTTGTTTTATTAAACCGACTGAATAATAAGTACTGTGCCGTTGCTTTGACTTACACCATTTATTTTTCAATGTATAAAAGTTTATTGTAAAATTTTGTGTTTTTTTAAATAAAGAGCCTCATACTCATCATTGGTGTGAGTGAGACCCATTCTGCAGGAATATTCTCAAGAACGCTAGCTTAGTAATTAGTTATGAACTTAAAAAAGCATGAATCTAAGGCAAAAATTTAAATTTTATAATGTTTTCTGTAAATGTGAATAGTATTAAGAATATAGTAAGAAAAATAGATGTAGATGTAATTATATCAGAAGACACAAGATTTGTTGACAAGTGAAGAAATATTACAGAAAAGCTATGAGGGAGGAAAGATAATCTGGAATTTGGGAAATGAGAAATGTTCTGTAATAGCCACATTCTATTGATATTAGATGTAACTATAGCAAAAATGGGAAGATTAACTATTGTACATTTAAAATGAAAAGAACACGTATATAGAATAATAGCATCATATGCTTATACTACTTATAAAGAAAGGGAAGGTTTATTTTATCAGATTTTAGACTATGCAGTAATAAATATGAATATTATAAAACAGGAGACTTTGTGATTTAAGAGGCAAATGTAAAAAAAGATAGTATATAAAAAATGTTAGACATTATATTATAAGATGTGGTAAGTTAAACATTTGGGACAAAACTTCATGGACTTACAAAAGAGGTATGTATAGAACTGAAATACATTATTTTACGGTATCAGAAAGTTTAATTATTGGAGAAGGGAGATGATTACAACAGTATTTTCTGATAATCTTATAATACAGCTAGAGATAAAAGAAAAAAGGAATATAAAAATATAGGCAAAGGAATAAAAAAGATAATTGAGAAAGCATAGAATGAATAAGGAAAGAGAGCAGTAATATAGTTATGGAAAGATCATATTACTATGATAATATTTTATAAAAAACTCTTCTGAGTGGTGGATGATATATAATGAAAAATATAAAAAATGTTTTTTTTTTTTACAAAGGCAATATAATTTGAGAAAAGTAAATAAAGAAAAAACAGAAAAGAACATATAACACAATGGAATTTTTATATCACAATGATAGAAAGTACTTTGACAAGGAAAAAGAATTACATTAAATAAAGAAAAAATAGAAAAATTGTTATATAAGCAAAAACATTTTTACAAGGAAAAACAGAAGAAGTATCAAGTTACTTAAGTAGATTAGTAAAGGAAGATGGTAGTATAATGAGGGGAAATACAAAATGTTAAAGGAGAAATAGAAAAAAATCACTTAAAGATTATGAATAGTGTAGTACAATATGTACAAGAAATATGTAAAGAAAAAAGAAAGTAGTGAAAAAAAACACGGAAAGTAAAAAAAATTAACAGAAAAAGAGAATAAAGAGTTGGAAAGGAGGTTTCTTTAAATGAGCTAGATAAAGTAGCAGGACAAGTAAATATAAATGTGGCTGTAGGACCAGATGGAATAGGGTATAAAAATTAAGGGATTGGCAAAAATATTTTTTAAAGATTTTGAATGAATGGTTAAATGAAGGTTTAATGTATAAAGAATTATGTAGTAGAATGCTAAAATTCATATAGAAAAAGGAAGATAGAATAAAAATAAAAAAATGGAGACTGATAGTATTGAATAATAATGATTATAAGATCTTTATGAAAATAATACAAAAAAGACGAAACTAAAGTAGAAACTATTATTGTAGAAACTATGTATAGTATAAAGGTGAAGGGTTGTCAAGAATTATTAATGACAGAGAAATTGTGGATAATATTATGAATAAAAAAAGAAGCAAAGTTTGTGATAGGAGACATTAATAAGACATTTGATACAACTGGACATGAAATCTTATAGGAAATAATGAAAGAATAAAACATAAGAGAGAAGGTCTAGAAATTATGTATGTCAGCATATAGTAATAATAAAATAAAAATACTTGGAAATGGTTGGTTAAGCCAGAAAGTACATATGAATAGTGATGTAAGACAGGGATGTCCAATGAGTTGCATACTCTTTGCATTAGTTATGAATATGACAGTATGTGAAATAAATTACAGAAGGAAGGCGGCAGGGTATATAACACCTTGTAGGGCTAAGAATTTCAGTTCTTTTAACATATGCAGATGATGTTATAATAACTACAAAAAAATGGATAAAAGAAGTAATAATTTCCATAAATGGGTGCCTAGAGGGGATAGGGGTGGCTTTAGGTACAAAGAAAAGTTAAGGTTTAGGTGATGTATTGAAGATAGTGGGTATTAAAATTAGTGGTATATATTTTGCAATGAATATAATTTCTGTGTTAGGTATAACATTTGGGAATAAAGAAGTGGAATTCAATGGGAAAAACAAAAGAAGAAATAAAACAAACCTGTCTTTTCTGGAGAACATTTGAATTATCACTCAGAAAAAAAGCTTATTTGATAAATTCAGTGCTGATGGGGAAAAACAGGACACCTAACAAGTATATTTATGTTGCCAATAGTATTTGAAAATGAATTATTGCAGTTTTGTTTGTCATTTATATGGGGTTCTAGATTAAACCTAGTAAAAGCAGAAGTTTTATATATAAATAAAGAGGAAGGAGGTTTAGGGTTAATTAACTCAGTAGTATATGCTGATTCATTAAAGTTGTACAAAATGTTAACATGGATAAATGAAAAAGATGAAAGATTTCTAGTAAAATTGTATGAATATAAGTACGATAAATTTTGGGGTACGGTAAAAAAGAGTAAAAGAGAAAGAGAAGAAATAAAATGTTACCAAGAAAAAATATATATTTTGTTTGGAAAATAAAAACTCATGATATAGAAAAAAGATAAAAAAGTATGGCATAAGAATGTGATGATAAAAACATTGCTATGTAAAGCCATTGGAAAATCTAACAGATGAAAAAAATAAAGCTATAAAAATAAGAAGCGAATGGTCAGAAAGTAAAATGTCAAGATTTTGTGTGGAGACTGGTAATAGATAAATTGCCAGTAAAAGGAAATAGGCCATATAAATAGAAAAGTAATATAATATGTTTACATTGTCAAGAAGAAAAAAATACATAACATATGATGTCCTTACATTCACTGCTGCAGTATTCTTAATATATGAGGATTCCCTGATGTGGAAGCCCAACATTCGTCCAGTCTAACAAAGACTCTTGTTGCTTTAAATGTATGTCGAACATCACCCAAAAGCTCCTTGCACAGCATAGTGCATAAAGATGATGTTCAGGCCTACCACAGTCAGAACTTCTTTGCTGCCAGTCGGAACATATTTTTCACCATTGACTTATTTACCTGTGTCTGTTTTCTGACAGTTGAATGCATTTTTGTTTTCCAGTGACTACATACGCCTGCTTGCTGACTTCTTTGCAGTTGCAGATAAGTGCACCATTGGGGTTTTTGTCTTTTCTTGTCTTGTTTTGTGCTCTTTGGGTTACTGTCATCCAGGAAGGGTAAATGCCAGTGTGGGAGAGAGATTCCCCATAAAGACCACCATGATAAGTGTCCTTTTGTTTAGGAGCTTCTCGTGACCATACATTTTGTTCAATTTGTCAGGCTTTCATTCCAAAAACACTTTGCAGTACACTTTCTTCCCTTTCCTTGTATCTTGAGAACTAATGTCTTAAGCTTCTCACTAAAGATACAATGGAAGGAATCTCCCGCTCAGAGGGCAAGCCATTAGTGAAGAAGAAGAAAAAGGTGAAAAAGGTATGACCAGAATCTTCTGCTGTCCAGCCTCTGCCAGGTGTTTCTCCCAAGGTCATTACAAACCTGGAGGCTCACCTTGCTGTGTTATCAGATTTCTCTGCCATGAGTATGTTGGAAGCTTGTGAGGATCCGGCTGGCAACATGCCCAAAGAGGCTTTGCCGGCCTCTGTCTCAGATGTTCAGGGGAACCACAACTGATTTTTCTCTGAGGGACCCAGGGGAGTTTCTCCATTTTTAGTTGGGGAAGACGTTCCTACTATGGTTCTCAATTATCATCCTGAGTCTGAGTCATCTCAGTTTTTTTGGGATGTTCCCTTAAAAAGAAACAAAAACCTAAATATGTTTCTTCTGCTAGAAGGGATCCACAAAGTGACTGGCAGACATTTAATCAGGGGCTATTTACTGCTTTAATGTCCTTAAAGCCTTCTCAAAGGATTTCAGTTTCTGCTCCTCCTTGGTCATCTACTCCCCTTAAAAGGCATAGAGAACAGGATTCTTCTGAGGAGAGTCAGAGTCTGATGATGAATACCTGACGTATTCTACTCAGACGAGGAACCTATTAGTCCTGATGTTCCTTTTAAGGAAATTTCCTTTGGGGACACACTCTCTAGAATGATGTTTTTTTTAAGTGGGATTGTGCTCCGGTCTCTGATATCCATAAGAGGTACTATGAGTTCCTGCAGTTGGAATCTCCTACATCTGTGGCTATTCCTCCTGTTTTGGCTGCTTTGCTAGATGCTTTTTCCAATGTCTCTCATGTGCCTGATTCTCTGCTCCCTGCTCCCAAGAAACCTGACAGGTTTTATAGGGTGCATGAGGATTGTTATTTTTTTATATAAATATCCTGCTGCTGACCCCTCTGTAGTGTCTGTAGCCTTTGATAAGCTGTCTCAATTGCTTCCTTAACTCAAGTTATTGCCTTCTGATAAGGACAGCAGAGCTATGGAAAGGCTGGGTGAAAAGGTTTACACTTCTGCTACCCTATCTTTTAGGGCTATTAATTATCATTCTGGTCCTCAATAAACTCCATCCTCCACCCAGGTAAAGTAAGTACACCCACTCCTAACTTAACTCACTCCTCCGAAAATATTGCTACCTCTTTCAACAATCACTTTACACAAACCGTTCTATCACTAGCTAGACAACACAACCCCCCCCCATAAACCCACACCATCAACTAGAACTAACAATCTCCCAACTAGCTTCTCTTTCTCTCCTGTTCCTACCTCCAAAATAAAACAACTACTAACTAAACTTAAAATCACCAGATTAGCAGCAGACAACCTCCCAGGTGAATACATTCAACTTGCAGCTGATGCTCTAGCCTACCCCATATCACTCTTGATTAACAGATCTCTGTCAGAAAGTTATGTTCCTACACTATGGAAAGTCTCACACATAATTCCCCTACATAAAGGAGGCCCTTCAATAGATCTAACCAATTACCGCCCCATAGCTATTCTCTCACCACTTTCCAAAATACTAGAGAGATGCATTCATTCTCAAGTCTCAGATCACCTCTTTGCTAACAACCTCCTCTCCAACACACAACATGGTTTCCGACCTAACCATAGCACCACCACCGCCTTACTCTCTTTCTCTAACACTATCCTCATCATCATCTTCTTTCGGCTGTTCCCGTTAGGGGTCGCCACAGCAGATCACCCATTTCCATTTCTTCCTGTCCTCTGCATCTTGCTCTGTCACACCAACCACCTGCATGTCCTCTCTCACAACATCCATAAACCTTATCTTAGGCCTTCCTCTTTTCCTGTTACCTGGTAGCTTCATCCTTAGCATCTTTTTCCCAATATACTCAGCATCCCTCCTCAGCACATGTCCAAACCAATGTAATCGTGCCTCTCTGGCTTTGTCTCCCAACCTTCCAACCTGGGCTGACCCTCTAATATACTTATTCCTAACCCTGTCCACCCTCGTCACACCCAGTTCAAATCTTAACATCTTTAATTCTGCCACATCCAGCTCAAACTCCTGCCTTTTTGTTAATGCCACTGTCTCCAGCCCATATAATATAGCTGGTCTCACTACCCTCTTGTAGACCTTCCCTTTCACTCTTACAGGTACTCGTCTGTCACAAATCACTCCTGACACTCTTCGCCACCCACTCCATCCTGCATGTACTCTCTTCTTCACCTCTCTTCCACACTCACCTTTACTCTGAACTACTGACCCCAAGTATTTAAACTCATCCACCTTCGCCACCTCTACTCCTTGCATCCTCACCATTCCTCTATCCTCCCTCTCATTCACACACATATATTCTGTCTTAGTCCTGCTGACCTTCATTCCTCTTCTCTCTAGAGCATATCTCCATCTCTCCAGGGTCTCCTCCACCTGTTCCCTACTCTCACTACAGATCACAATGTCATCTGCAAACATCATAGTCCACGGGGACTCCTGTCTGATCTCGTCTGTCAACCTGTCCATCACCATTGCAAATAAGAAAGGGCTCAGAGCTGATCCTTGATGTAACCCCACCTGCACCTCAAACGCATCCATCAATCCCACCGCAGACCTCACCGCTGTCACACTACCCTCGTACATATCCTGTACCACTCTTACATACTTTTCTGACACTCCTGACTTCCTCATACAATACCACAACTCCTCTCTAGGCACCCTGTCATATGCTTTCTCTAAGTCTACAAACACACAGTGCAACTCCTTCTGACATTCTCTGTACTTCTCCATTAACACTCTCAGAGCAAAGATCGCATCTGTAGTGCTCTTTCCTGGCATGAAACCATACTGCTGATCACTAATCATCACGTCCCTTCTTAACCTTGCTTCCACTACTCTTTCCCTTAACTTCATGCTGTAACTGATCAATTTAATCCCTCTGTAGTTACTACAGCTCTGCATATCACCCTTATTCTTAAAAATCGGTACCAAAACATTTTTTCTCCATTCCTCAGGCATCCTCTCACTTTCCAAGATTTCATTAAACAATTTGGCTAAAAACTCCACTGCCATTTCACCTAAACACCTCCATGCTTCCACAGGTATGTCATCTGGGCCAACAGCCTTTCCATTCTTCATTCTCTTCATAGCTATCCTTACTTCCTCCTTGCTAATCCATTGTACTTCATGATTCACTATCCCTACATCATCCAACCTTCTCTCCCTCTCATTCTCTTCATTCATCATCCCCTCATAGTACTCTTTCCATCTCCTCAACACACTCTCCTCGCTTGTGAGTATGTTTCCCTCATTATCCTTTATCACCTTTACCTGCTGCACATCTTTCCTAGCTCGGTCCCTCTGTCTAGCCAGTCTGTACAGGTCTTCTCCCTCCTTAGTGTTCAACCTTTCATACAACTCTTCATATGCCTTATCCTTAGCCTTCGCCACCTCTCACTTTGCCATGCACCTCATCTCCTTATACTCCTGTCTACTTTCTTCATCTCTCTGACAATCCCACTTCTTTGCCAACCTCTTTCTCTGTATACTCTCCTGTACTTCCTCATTCCACCACCATGTCTCCTTGTCGTCCTTCCTCTGTCCAGATGTGATACCAAGCACCTTTCTAGCCGTCTCCCTTACTAACTCTGCTGTAGTTACCCAGCTATTTGGTAACTCTTCACTGCCACCCAGTGCCTGCCTTAACTCATCCCCGAACTCCACCTCACAATTACCCTTTTTCAATTTCCACCATTTGATCCTTGGTGCTGCCCTCACACTCCTCCTCCTCTTCTTGATCACCAACGTCATCCTACAAACCACCATCCTATGCTGCCTAACTACACTTTCTCCGGTCACCACTTTACAGTCTCCACTCTCCTTCAAACTGGCCCGCCTACATAAGATATAATCCACCTGTGTGCATCTTCCTCCACTCTTGTATGTCACCCTATGCTCCTCCCTCTTGTTAAAATACGTATTCACCACAGCCATGTCCATCCTTTTCACAAAATCCAGTACCATCTGACCTTCTGTATACCTTTGTTTAACACCATACCTACCCATCACTTCCTCATCCCCTCTGTTCCCTTCACCACCATGCCCATTGAAATCTGCTCCAATCACCACTCTCTCACTCTTGGGTACAGTCATCACCACTTCATCCAATTCACTCCAAAATTTTTCTTTCTCATCCAATGCACACCCAACTTGTGGAGCATATGCATTAACAACATTCATCATTACACCATCAATTTCCAGCTTCATAAACATCACTCTATCTGACACTCTTTTCACCTCCAAAACACTTTTCGCATAATGTTCCTTCAGAATAACTCCTACACCATTTCTCCTCCCATCCACACCATGATAAAACAATTTGAACCCACCGCCGATACACCTAGCCTTACTTCCCTTCCATCTGGTCTCTTGCACACACAATATACCAACCTTCCTTCTGTCCATCATATCAGCTAGCTCTCTCCCTATACCAGTCATACTACCAACATTCAAAGTTCCGACCCTCACTACCACAGTCCTAGCCTTTCTCCTCTCTTCCTGCCTTCGGCCATGCTTTCTGCCTCTTCTCCTCCTTCGGCCAACAGTAGCCCAATTTCCACCAGCACCCTGTTGGCTAACAGTACTGGTGGTGGTCATTGTTAACCCGGGCCTCGACCGATCCGGTATGTAAATAGTAACTGGTGACTGCATGAAAAGTTTTGGTGAAGTTTTATGCCAGATGCCCTTCCTGACACAACCCTCCCCATTTATCTGGGCTTGGGACCGGCACAAAGAAATGCACTGGCTTGTGCATCCCCAGTGGCTGGGTTTCTCTAACACTATCCTATAAAATAAAAATGCAGGTTATCTCTCCTCAGCTACCTTCCTAGACCTCTCTAAAGCTTTTGACATGGTCCCACACAAACAACTCATCTCTCTTCTCAATAACCTATCCTTCTCTCAACCAGTCATCAACTGGTTTCAGAGTTACCTATCTGACCACCAACAAGCAGTTGTTTGGCAGGACAACCTATCCCCCAACTACCAGTCTCCATAGGAGTTCCCCGAGGGTCCATCCTGGGACCCCTACTCTTCTCTATTTTCATCAGTAATCTATCCTCAGCCACAACACATGGCACACTCATACAATACGCAGATGACTCAACCATCATCTGCACAGCTCACTCCCTACCAGAACTGCAAAAAGTCACACAGGAAGCATTTTCTTAGATAGATTAGTACTAGGCTGACTGCCCTTGCGAGACATTTTAAGCCTAGCCAATTATCCCTTGTGAGACTCAAACCCTGCACCTTGTGTTTGTAAGGCAAACACCTTAACCATTATGCCACCCTCCCAGCCCACTTCTATTGAAACTTGGTTATCCGATGCCCAACTAATACTCAACCCAAACAAAACAAAATTACTAATCTTCCAACCCACCAAACTTACCCTAGACAGCTCTCACTTTAACATCACAGCAAAAGACAACACCACCATCCATCCTACAGAACACACCAAATTACTAGGAGTAGAAATAGACAATAAACTGAACTTTGACATTCACATTTCCATGACCATTAAAAAAGTGCACAAAAAACTAGGAGCATTATATAGAAATCAGCAACTACTTACCAAAGAAGCTAAAATGTCGGTAGAAATTCTCATCTTATCTCTTCCCTACTCTACGCCTCTCCAATATTTACTAACCTTAGACAATGCGAGCTAAATAAGCTCGAAACCTGCTACAACAAAATCGCCAAATTCGCCACAGGGGCTTCTTACCATACTCACCACTGTCTCTCACTAGCAGAACTGGGCTGGCTAGAGCTCCCTCACCTCCTTCAATGGTACCAACTCACACTCACCCACAAACTAATAAACCAACCACTAAAAGTCCCATCCCTCCAGAATCTACTCCAACCCTACATAACCATGAGACCACTAAGATCCAGACCCACAAAAACCTCCCACAAGAGCCATTAACTCTGCTGGAGAAGCATTATTCTCCTGCACTATAGCCAAACTCTGGAACTCCCTCCCATCCTCAATTACCTCTGTAACTTCTTGCACCCACTTTAAATCCTTACTAAAATCACACTTCAAAACTTGCCAGATATGCCCTTGCACCCCCCCCCTCTAATACCATCCACTCCCCCCACCCACTACCTTTCTCAGCCCTCTATCAACAACCTACTCTTAGCAAGCTTGGCTATTCATGTTCCGAGGCTACCTACCACATAATACTAACTTCTTGTAGCAACAACTGCTAATGGCTGTTATGTACCTCAAAAACAGATTGCAGCAATTGTTCACTGATGAATCTCAACTACATTTGTAACCATGTTTAGTATATGTCACCATATTTTAAAACTGTACTATGTTCTACAGCTGTTTTACATCTGTTTTCCTCTTGTCTTGCATCCTTAACTGGACTAATGTCTATATTTAAATGCTATGTTTTTTAACTGTATAATGCAAATAATACTTAATGTGGAGCTTTTCTCCCCGGGCCTCTGCTGAAAACGGACCTGTGTCCAGTCGGACTCTCCTGGTCAACAAATGTAAATAAATAAATAATCAGACCCATATATCTAGGTATGTGTTGGCTCTTCTTTCTTAGGCCTGTCAAATTATTTCTGATTTTCTACACTCTGAGGGTAAAACTTCTGTTCTTTCCTTGAAAGGGACTTCCTCTCAAGTCATTCATCATTCTATTAAATGTAGCTATGATGTGGCAGATGCCTCTTCTAGGGCTGCTGTTTTTGGTTCAGTGATGAGGAGACATTCTTGGCTTAGGCTTCAACCTCTACCCGATGATATTAAGGCTAAGTTGATGGATGCTCTTCTGGATTCTAAGCTTTTGTTTGGGGAAGCTGCTGCTGGTTTGTTTATGTCCCCTCAGGATAAGGGTAAGGCCTTATTGGAACTTAAACATGTGTTTGCTTCTCCTGTGCCTAAATTTCAGAGAAACTACCCTGCTAAGCCTGCCTTTGTTCACAGACACTCCTATCCTCCTACTAAAGGTAAGAACAGTGGCAAATGGACTTCTCCTGCTAAGACTCCTCAGTTTTCTGGGACTTCAAAACCTTCCTTTCCAGACAAACGAGGTGCTGTATGACTATTTGTCCCTTCCCAGCCACTTTCCTCTTTCTCTTTGCCTTTCTCTTTCTCTTCCTGTTTGGCTTCAGATCACTCAGGATTCTTGGGTTCTGTCAATCATTTGTCAGAAGTACTTGTGGTGACCCCTAACCGGAAAAAGCCAAAAGATATTACTTACTTAATGGTGTGGAAATCCCATCCTCCTTTTATGGGCATTCCTTAGCCTCCTCAGGAACAACTTCCCTTTTTCCCAGAGGTTTTTCAAAATCTCTTGACTCGTGGTACTATTCAAGAGGTGTCTGTGTCCCAAACAGGGAAAGGGCTCTACTCCAGACTATTTCTAGTGCCCAGGAAAGAGGGCACTTGGGGACCTATTCTAGACCTCTCTCATCTAAACACTTTTCTAAAAGTGCTTTCCTTTGGGATATTGTCCTTTCAGATTCTGTTTCCTCTCTTGTTCCCTCAGGCCTGAATCTCTGGATCTCAAGGATGATTATCTCCATATTCTGATCCATCCTCTTTTCAGGAAGTTTTTCATTTGTCTGTTGCTTCCTGGCATTTTCAGTTCTCTGCTTTGGCCTTTCTACTGCTCCAAGGTTGTTCACCAAATGCCTTGCTCCTGTGATTGCTTTTTGCAGGCTTCAGGGGATCTAAATATTTCCTTACTTGGATGACTTGTTGATTCAGGTGTCCTCTCCAGATACCCTTTTGGAAAATTTTAATTTTGCTGTTTCCCTTCTTCAGAGTCTGGGGTTCACTATAAATTTCAAAAAGCCTTCTCTGACTTCTTCTCAGGATCATGTTTTTCTGAGTTGCAGGATTCAGAAGGTGCCAATGCTGGCTTCCCTACCCCCTCCAAATGCCTTAACTCTCGTTTATTTCTTTCACAGTCTTCCTCCTCTAGCTTCCATTACTGCTACAAAGTTTCTGAGAGCTCTGGGTTTCATGGCATCCACCATTTTGATGCTCTCTCTGACCAAACTTCACATGAGAAAGTTTCAGTGGTTTCTGAAGTCAGTGTGGCTTCAACATACACATCCTGTAGACTTTGTAGTTCCTATTCTTCCTTGTCTCAGACAGGAATTTCATTGGTGGGTTCAACAGTTGTCTCTGAATTTAGGGATCTCTTTTTATCCCCTTCTTCCCTCTCAGCAATTCTTCACAGATGCTTCAGACATGGGATGGCAGGGTGACATTTGGCTGCCTAAAAGTTCAGGTGCTGTGGTCGCCTCATTAGCAGAAAAAGTACATCAATGTCAAAGAGATGAAAGCTCTTCTGCTGGCTCTTCAAGCCTTTCATCATCTTTTCTCATTAGGGCCACTCAAGGTATTCACAGACAATACCACAGTTATGTGGTATATCAACAAACAGGGAGGAACAAGATCTTATCTTATTTGCCAGTTGGCACTTCTGGTATGGGATCCTGCTGTCAAGTATCAAGTGAATCTTATAGCTCTTCCAGTCCGAAAACTCTGGCAGACAATCTGAGCAGGTCCATAACTCAGTCCCATGAATGGATGCTTCACAGGGATGTGTTTCTGGACATTATCCACCAGTGGCGTACTCAAGTGGATCTTTTTGCCTCCCCTCTGAACAGACAACTTCCTCTGTTTTATGCCAGAGTCCCAGGTCCTATGGTGTGGAAGGTGGATGCCCTCTCATTTTCTTGGAAGGGGATGTTTCTTTATGCATTCCCTCCCCTTCCTCTCATTCCAAACGTCCTGCTCAAAATTCAACAGGATGCTCCCAAAATCTTGTTGGTGACTCACTTTTGACCACAACAGCACTGGTTCTCTGTACTTCTGCATTTACCCAAGGGCAAACATCACAAGTTACCTCATAGGGTGGATCTACTCTCACAAGACAAGGGATCTCTCATCCATCCCCACCTGTCCACACTTAACTGACACTATGGGGGACAGGATTTTGATTCCTCAGAGACCCTTTTTTTCTGAGGACGTGCTGCAAGTCCTGCAGGATGCCAGGAAATCTACTACTAGGAAATCTTACTTACCCAAATGGAAGAAGTTTTCTATTAGATGTCTCTCTCATAACCTAGACACACTTACTGTGGATGTGCATTTGGTTCTCTCTTATTTGTGTGAGTTGCTCAATGCTGGCTTGGCCTATTATTCTATTCAGTTTGCTGTGATTATATTAACAATACTGCAGTAGTGAAGGCAAGAACATCTACTGTTATGGTACGATTTTACACAGCTGTACTTTTTTTGAAATTTAGAAGAGTAAAAAAAAGTTCCAGGGAAAACTATGTAAAAAAAGATTTTTTTGAAGATATAAAAGAAGTGGACAAAATAAACACAGATATAATTAAATATGGATATTAGAAGTAAGAATACAAGTAAAGAATGTGTTAAAAGAATAGATAAAACATTATTTTATGTTATATGGAATGAAAGAATAAATGTAATTATGTTTAATGGTAAATGGATTTTAGCAAGGACATTAAGTAAAATCAGATGGTGGTTATGGAAAAAGGAGTGGGTCTCTAACAGGGATGAAAATTTAGTATGATTGTAAAGGAAATGATGAATATGAGTAACTAGATGTATGTTGATATATCTGTAGATTTGTAAATGTTTGTAAATTTGTAAATATGTTGTAGATACGAATTGTTTTTGTATATAAATAAAGGACCCTTACTCTTTTTGACAGGTGCTATGGGATCTTTTATATCCACCTCAACTACCAACAACTCAAGTGTATGAGGCCTTGGTTTAATGTCTCATCTGAAACACAGCATTCCCCTTATTCTGCACAGCAATATCAACAACCAGTCTTACCTGGTGTGGGAAAAGAACCCACAACCATCTGCTGCAAAGATGAGTGTGCTACCTGTTACACCACTAATACTGATTACCTTGGCATAATATGTACAAGCGCCTTAAAAATGTTATGTATCAAAAGAGTAGACCCTCATTGTATTTTACTGCTCACTGGTTTAATTCCGGGTTCAAGGCAAAAACAAAAATCAGAATATTACCTGTCAGAATTAATCTTACACAATCACAAAGGGATCTGTTAGCTATGAATAACCGTATTCAGACACTGCACCACTTAGGCAGGAGAGTCAGTACAGGTAGATTACTTGTGTTTTAGGATATATTTCAACTTAAAAGAAAACATTACATCTTTAAATACACTGTCCCCCATAATTTGAAAGAAAAATATGTTGCTTTATTACAACTGTTTTAATATTATAGTTTAGAAACAATAGACATTTTGAGGTTATGCAATCCAAGGGATCTACTTTATATTGTTGAAAAAACACTTATGTGAAATTCAAAATGTCGAGACCACTTTGCTGAAATGGCATGTTATCTAACACCCAGGACATCGCAATTTCACTCCGGGAAAAGAACCACTGGCCACCATGGTGAACTTTGCCCTTTTCTCCACTATAGTACAATCTCAGAGTTGATATATTTAGTTAAAGGGGTGTGGGGGGGGGGGGGCAAAGCCTCCCACATGGGTGGGTTTGATTTGCTTTGGTTTGTTTTTTCTCTGTTGGTGGACAAGTGGTTCATTTCCTGGAGTGAAATTGCGATGTTCCAGGTATTCGATAACATGCTGTTTTGGCAAAGTGGTCTTGATGTTTTGAATTTTGCATAAGCATTTTTTCGACGATATAAAGTAGATCTAATTCAAGATACTTCAAACTGTGTTATCCAATAAACTATTGTTAACATGGCAATGTTTGGGGGGGCTAGGGGTCTCAAAGCAGCAAAGAGGTAATAATTTATGCTGCTCAAACTAGAAATTTATACTTGTATGACACAGGAAAGATCACAGGTTCATAGATATATATTAAGCTAACAACCACCAGGGCCTTTATTAGCATAGCCATGTGACCCAACCCAATTGCATCCCTATGTATCATGGGAGTTTATTAGGAGGGGGTATGTTATTTATTTATTTGTCTTTTGTTAACCGGGTTAGTCCAGCTGGGCTGGTGGCTCATTTTCAGTGGAGACCTGAAGAGAAAAGCTCCACACACAAAGATAGCAATAACACAGTTACATTCGAGTAATAAGAATATGAATACATTCATGCTATAATGGAAAATTAAATAACACATACATAGTAAGATGAATATATAACTACATATATTCATACAATAATATAAATTAACAAATAATAAAATTTGGCATAAAGAACAGTTTAAAAATGAGGGTTTGCAATAGGGTATCAGAAGGAAGTCAGATTAGTGGGGAAGTATGTTTTAGGTAGGGTGGTGACAGGTATGGGAGGGAGTGTTTGCAAGGTGGTTTTTCAATTCTCTTTTGAAATGGATCAAAGACTGGATGGTGCATAGATTACTTGGGAATTTGTTCCAAGTTTGAGCTAAGGAGAATTTATAAAGTAATCTTCCTATTGTTTTGTTAGGTCTGTTAGGAACTTTCTAGAGGTTATATGGGGGATATGTTAGTTTTGGTATTATTGTCTGCCTCTGTTTGTCAAAGACAGGGGGCCACACCTGGGGTGAATTTGTAATTTTCCATCCATTAGTCAAAGTTTCGCTTAAACAGGGTTAGGGATGGACTTTGTTTCCCATGGATGTGGAGCCTGTTCCAGAGCATGGGGATCCTCTAAGACATATATCTGTCTCACTAACATATCTTTTTCATGTCACAAGCAAAGATTAAAACCTTGGATCTAGTGGTTTTAATGCTGTTTGTTTTGTGGATGTGCAAAAGGTCCATCAGAGCAGGATCTGAGGATTCCTTATATGACAGGCATAGATTGCTTCTTAGTGACCTGTAGGTGATCGAGTACAGAGATAAGGCTTTAAGGTGATCAATATAGGACAATGTGTTTATACCCTGGATTCTCCTGGTAAGGAACTTTTGTGGGGCATTCCAACTGTTGCATACGTCTGGTCAGGTATATGCTGAAGGAGGCATTATAGTCAGTGATGGACCTGAATGTCATGCTCTTACTTATACGTTGGGTGCATAAAATAATCTGCTTACTATTTTGGCCAAATGTTGGTTAAAGGCCAGATTACTGTCTCCATATGTTGCCAGATCCCTGACTATCAGGTTAACTCTTATTGATGGTGTAATTAGCCTTGGTGGCAGTGTTTCCAAAAGGCACTATAATGCATTTCTTGGCATTGAGTTTTAATTAATTTGTCTGTGTTAGACTGTCTTGTAAGATGGTTGTATCATGGAGGGAATCTATGATTGCTCCCGATTTATAGCATCTGTGAACTTGGTCAGCCAAAGTCCCATGATATTAGCCTTTACCTCCAAGAAGTAGATACCAAACAGGAGTGGTCCCAGCACAGAGTCTTGAGGTCCCTCACTGATGACCAGTCTTAGTGAAGATGATCTCATCAGTCCTGACTTGCTGGGTCCTGTCTGTGAGCCAGCTGGCAATTCAGCCAGTTATGCAGGAGTTTATGCCCAGTTTAGTGAGTTTGTCAACTACACCCCAGTGGGGTATTATATCGAATGCCTTAAACAGGTCTAGGTAGGCGGTATGCGCTGTTTTCCCTTCATCCATTGCCTCTGTGATCTTCTCAAAGAAGTTCATTAATTTTAGTACACATGATCTTCCCCTGACAAAGCCAAACTGTGTTGGATCCAGTTTCTGAAGGATGCCTATGTCTTTGTCGATCATTTCCATGATAACTCATCCCATGAGTTTGCATATCAGACTAATGGGTCTGTAGTTCTCCTGGTCAGCTGATAATCCACCCTTGTGAAGTGGGATAACCTTTGCAGTCCTCCATTCTTATGGTACAAAGCCTGTTTTGAGGTTATAGTTGAAAAGTGACTCAAGTGATCCTGACTGGTCATGTTTCAAGCTATTTAGGAGGCAACTTGGGATATTGTCAGGGCCCACTGAGGCTGTGTTTTTGAACTAAATGTGTGCCACCAAAACCTACTCCCTGCTAATAGTTGGCAGAAGGGTAATGCTAGTAGGTATTTCATGGGAGGAGGTGGGGGAGTTGTGGGGTAATGTTTGAGCTGAATTTGTCAACCAGCAAATTTATTATGCCTCTCTGCTCAGTGAAGGTGGCACCACTGACCACCAGTTCAGCAAACTGCTGTGTGATGTCTTTGAGGTTTCGGACATAGATGTAGAAAGGCTTCTGGTTGTCTTTAGCCTGTGAAGCTATCTTGAACTCATAAATAGCCTTATTGGACTTAATTAGTCCTCTTAGTTTCCTGTTTGGTTTCTATCTTTATGGGGGTTGCTCTTCCTGATTTTAGCCTTAACTTCTTTCCTTTTCTTATATACCCTGTTAAGGTTAGGATTCCACCTGTGTGGTTTGTTTTAGAGTTTGTTTTGGACTCTAGTAGATACAGAAGCCTCTGTAAAGAAATTTACATGGTTGTACAGGGTCTCTGTGAACAATTTTGCATAGATTGCTGTGAACTCTGGGTTGGAAGGGGCACTGAATTTTGACAAACTTTTGCTTAATAGAATGTATTTTTTCTACATCACAGTTATTTCCAGACAGTCATCTAGATTTAGTCATGGATTGCAGATACACTTCCCAAGGTTTCTTTTGTAACTCCTATGATGTCTGGTACAAGTTCTCCAAAATCTAGTGGCTTTACTGAGATGAAGTTCTGCAAATCCTAAGATTCTGTCAAGTGAAGTAAGGAGTTTATTTAGAAGAAACATACTTTCTTTAGAAGAATATGCAAATTATACCCTAGTGCATATGATTTGCTACAGTAAAATTATAGGTACTGCAAAACCCCATCTCAGTTGAATGACATGGTTTGTAAATCATCATCACATAAATTTATACAAGAAAAAAATTCTGAACCCCTAGTGTTATGGATTATAATAAACACTTGTCAAAATTCTACAGAAAAGGCCCTGGATCTGGACTGCAACCTCTAGCTAACTGCATACCTCTCAGCTGTACAGATTTTCACAGAATACCCATATTTTTGCTCATATGCTTGGTCTGTTTCTCATAAAATTGTGCTTTTTCTGGCAAATAAGAGGCAGCTCATTAAATACTGAAGTTAAAAATTAATGACAGACAATTGAGTTTCAGCCTTCATACCCTTCAGAAAATTCATGTTAATGCAAGACCTGTTATTCTATCACCTTTCTAAGTTTGTAAGAGCAATACATAAAACAATTGTCCCTATTTTTGGGTCTTTGCCACCCCCCCTTTTATTTATGACTTTGCCCAGATTTCTTGCTCTAAGAGGTTGAGTGGTATGGATACTGTAAAGGACCACTCAGTGTGAATCCAGCATTTTGACAGTCTGGTAACCTTGTTCTACAGTGATATCAATTGGCAGACTTTATCTATCAAAGACATAGTAAGATATAGTTAATAATGGGAAACTTTCCCTTTGTGATCCTTTAGGACAGCTCAACTAAAGTATGATTAAGGATACCATACTAGTTGCAGCAGTCTTTCAACAAGTTTACTAATTTTTTTCAGACGAATATTTGCTAGGAGAGACAGCCTGAATAAGACGCACTAAAAACTTCCATATTTTACAGATTTAAAGTGAAATAAAATGTACCAATTTCACTGAAAACAAGCCTTGTAAAAATGAGAATAACAGAGTAGGATAAAAAGGTTTCGTTATCAGGCAGAACTGTTAAAAGCAAACACTTTAATTAAAAAAACTAAAATCCAAGCTCAAAGTTTAAGTCCCAAGGATATCAAAGTAAAAACTTGCAATCAAAGCCAAGAAATCCAAAACAAAACAACAAACGCACAAGCGCTTTCAGCTTAATCAGCCTTCTTCAGATTTCATTTTAACAGTTTTGCCTGGTAACAAGACCTTTTTATCTTATGCTGTTATTTCACAGATTTAATCTACTATTCTTTTCATCTGGTACCAAAGATAGACTAGGGTCCATTTGCAGAAGATGCTGACTTGGAATACTAGTTTTCACACAAGTCTTGGTTCATAGTCTAAAGCACATTTATGTTTCAGCAAGATTAAGGAGTAGGACTTCAGTGCCTGCATGTTTTTGCAAATCAGGGATCATTTGCACACATCACACAGGGTTAGCTATGGCTCTTATGGCTTTACCTACGGCTTCTTTGATGGATACTGAGTGGAGCAGCTTTGTGACTATTATGATTCTAGAGATGTATGATGATTCAGCCTCATATGACTTTGCTGAAATGACACTGCTGGACAGCTGTAGTAGCTAAAGTCCAGTTATGCAACCCTTCGCTCAGAAAATTCCACCAAATCATGTCTTACAGAGCACAAAAGACGGACATTGTTATTCCTTACAGAAATCAATAGAACACTGTTTTCAGAAAATACACAGAAAACACAATTTATGGAGATATAGTTTTCCATATCTCCCATACTGTAAGGGTGGGGGTGAGGGTTTGAAGCGGTGGTACACTCCTAGCACAACTAACTCTGAGTTCACCAAAGCTTGGTAGAAACATCTAGTTCTCTACTGTAATGCTCTTTGAAAAACAATCAGGCTGTTAATAGTTATTTTTTTGACAGTTCATCTCACTGAGGTTGACTTTGGTCAGCAATACCTTGACAAACTATACAGTTAAAGTGTGTACTTAATTCTTGGCACAGTAATTGACACATATATTCTAGTTAGGGATCCGGATCTCAGAGCCTTCTGCCTGATAATACTACTACTACTAATAATAATGGTACTCATGATAACTAGGGTTGCTACCTTTTCAAATGCCCAAATTGTCCCATTTGGGTACAAACGTCAGGGCAAAACATATCCACAGCCAGTTCAAAGGACAGTACTTCACATTTTTGCCTAAATAAAAACTTATTCTTGTAGCATTTTAGTTGCTTATTCTGTTTCTTATAACATTTAGGTGTTTCAGATACAGAATGGCTGTTTTATGCAACTATTACATAAAATATAGGAAATATTTTTGTCCTAAAATCTCAGGACATTTGCCATTTTTTAATTTTTTTTTTTTGCAGGACACAACTGCCCAAAGAGGGACTGTCCCTCGCAAAGTGGGACAGGTGGTAACCCTAATGATAACAATTAAATACTGCACATATGCATTCTGTCAATGGTTATCAACTGGTATTTATGAATAAGATCATACAGATTTCTGATGAAACTGAAACCTTCCAAGCACATCTGTGCTGACCTGTATGATTTATCTAATTTTTAGGTCAGTTTAGGCCCAGTTGGCTATCCCGGTAAACAAATGCCAGTAAATAAATAAATATGTAAATTGCATTTTTTATACAGTCTGCTTTTATTAAATGTGTAATTAGGTTGTGGACTATTAGCAAGTCTGCCTGTACTTTGTTGTGAATGTCTCTCTCTTTTAATATACAACGTATGTATCCGCTAATCATACTGTTATGCACTAAGTCTCACTTATATACGAGTGCACCTAATGATATTCCAGTAAAGAGTAATATATGGTTGTGAAGAGTAATAAAAAGTGCTTTGTTTCACTGTGTGCCTGATAACTACTGTCTCCCTAGATAATTCTGTATTAAAGTGCAACTAGTCCAGTGGGTTCGTCTCTTCAATAAAATTATACTATGGACAAGAAAATCCACTGTAAAGCTGACGGTGAGTGATAGTGGTGACAGCGTCATCTTAGATACCTGCCTTATTTTACATAACTCCAGTAGTCACACAAATCCCCATAACTCAGCAATATTGCAATACAGACTCACCGAGAAGTGATAATTTCTTCAGGGATGCATTGCACGGAATGTCACACTCTGACAGCATATTAAGCAGCAGTATTACCAGAGCGTTGAGCCGCTCTTCCGTGCTGCTGTGATTCGCTCTCGCTTCTTCGTGCAGCTTCTGGAACCTTGACACCATGGTGAGGATGCTCGATTCCACATGACCCAGTCTATCAAGCAGATTTCTGAGGAGCCGGTTAGTTTGACTTTGTTGTTTGCCGTTCTGGTTGCCGCCTGTATCTGCGTGCCGAAATGTCTGCCGGAACTCCTGTATCTCGTGCCGAAGTTCCTTCAGCTCCTCTGGGACGGCTGCCTCCTGCTCATCCGGACTCAGACAGGGCAGCCGGCTTGTGCTACTGCAGCCCTGGTCCGAGGGAGGCATGGCCACTAGGCTGTCCAGGCAAGCCGGATCTTCCTTCGTGCTGTCGCTGCAGTCAGGTATACTAGTTAATGATGGCTGAATGGAAAGTTCCCAAAAGCTGATTAGCAGCCACATGCAACTTTTCATCCTGCGGTGGTATTCCTTTCAGGTTTACTAAAGTGTATGCCAAGTGACTGCAGAATGTAGAGTTCGGAGTCTCACTATGTTTTTATATGCTGAGCCCCCCCACCTCCAACCCCCGGTCAGAGTAAATCTGTGCAGTGGAACTGTGCCAGAGGCGCCTTTTTTTCGGAAGGAGGACGAAGCTGTTTAAAAAGGTTATCTCAGCGCAATAGTGGTTATTTAAGTACATACTTCAAACAGTTGTAAAAGAGCTTTGTCAGAATGAAAATTATATGGTGGATTTGTTGCTTTTAAAATAACTACAATCCCATATCTAAGAAATTTACTTTTGTACACCATGTTCATCCACCCATCCCAAAATAACTAAGTAATCTGTGTTGTGTGTGTGTGTGTGTGTGCGCGCGGATATATATATATATATATATATATATATATATATATATATATATATATATATATGTAATGTATGTATGTGTGTGTGTGTGTGTGTGTGTGTGTATAATACGGAGTTAATTAAAGACGTTATATGTGTTAAAATGATAGAAACGCTGAACTGGACATCTAGTATTATTTAAAAAAAAAACTTGCATAGATGGGTCACCTTTGCCGTGTTTGCTGGCTAACTTTTTATTTAATTTACGTGGTTGAATATTGGACACAGTATCTTTGAACTGCTCAGATTAATACCCTTTAAAACTCAGTGGTTTATGTGGTGTATCCTAATCTGTATTTTGGCTGAGACTTTCAGTACACTTTGGTTAGCTTTGTGTGAGTGTGTGTGCATCAGCAAATGTATCTATAGTTAGGAAGTGCATTCTTGGCTCCAGACAAAAAGTGCTGTTTACAGTCAGAGACCAGTTAAGTTGCTTTATTGTGGTGGGACCATTATATTACCCAGTATAATTTAAGAGTATGCGAGCCAGTGACTTGGAGAAATCCCTTTAACTTGTTCATAGATTCATAGGTAGGTACTAGGCTATTGGCCCTAGGGCCTATATAAGCCTAGCCAAAAAGGTATCCTGGCTTTTGCCACCCAAGAAAATTATTTTCCTGTGCTCCTGTTGAGCAGAGCCACAGAGGTGATCCCCTGGGTGAATTTCCTATTTCCCATCCAATCATCAAGATTTTTCTTGAAGAGTGCTAATGAGGAGCTTTGTTTCATTTAGGTAGGTTGTTTGTTCCAGAGTATGGAAAGTGTCTGGGACAGTAATCTATCTCTCCAGCATGTTCTGTTTATTGTGGTGACAAGGTTTAGGTCCCTAGAGCGTGTAGCTCAGAGGGATTGGGATTTCTTTAAGTGGAACATGTCCAACAACTCTGGGTTTGACATAGCTTTGTATGTTAGGCAGAGATCGCCTCTGAGTAGGCGATATGCGACAGAGTAAAGCTTGAGTTTTTTGAGACGGTCTGCGTAAGGCATCTATTTGAGGCCAGTAATCCTCTTTGTGAGGTATTTCTGTGGCCTTTCCAGTTGTTGTAGATGTTTTGTGAACTACATACCAAAAGGGGCATTGTACTCTATAATAGGTCTAATGAGTGACAAGTAGAGGGGAATAATGACCTCTTTTTTTCTAGACGAGAAACCTTTTGTGATGAGGTGTGCCATGTAGAAGGATTTCCTGACTACTGTGGTGATGTGATTATCAAAGGAGAGACTACTGTCCACCTGTGTCCCAAGGTCTCTTATCACACTTTCAGTGTTAAGTAGACTACCACCTATGTGGTAGCTTATGGGTATAGAGTTTTTACCAAAGGGGATGACAATGCACTTTTTGGCATTGAGCTTGAGGCCATGGCTTTGACACCAGGCATCTGTCTCACTGAGGCCCTTTTGTAGGATGTCCACATCGTTAGGAGTTTCGATTATGGCTCCTAGTTTGCAGTCATCTGCAAACTTCGTTAGCCAAAGACCTTCTGTGTTAACCTGTACTTTAGAAAAGTAGAACCAAACAGGAGAGGACCCAGGACTGAACCCTGTGGTACTCCACTTGTCACTGGTCTGAAGTTGGATTTGGAATCTGCTACTTTCACAGTGTGGGTTCTGTCAGTGAGCCAGTTGGCAACCCATCTTGTGACACAGGGATTTATACCATGTTTAGTGAGTTTATCACTATCAGTTTATGCCAGTGTGGAGAATGGTGTCAAAAGCCTTGGTGAAACCTAGATAGGCTGTGTGAACCACCTTACCATCATCTGCAGCTTTGGTGACTGCTTCATAGAAGTCTGTCAGGTTTAGGAGACATGATTTGCCTTTTACAAATCCAAACTGGGTGGGGTCCAGAGTTTGGAGATTACCAATGTCTTTGTTTATAAGTTCCATGATGATATGTTCCATGGCCTTTAAGACCAGGCTCGTTAGGCTAATGGAGCGGTAGTTCCCGGGGTCCGTGGTGGCTCCACCTTTGTGGAGTGGGATAACCGTCACTGTGCGCCATTCAGTGGGAACAAAGCCTGAGGTGAGGCTATGATTGAACATGGTACTTAGGTGGGGTGCCAGTTCATTCTGTAGTTTGTGTAGAACGCAGTCTGGGATATTGTCCTGGTATACACACTGATGTTCAGCTGCATATTTTGAGATGTTTTAGTTCTAATAAGGGTTGCTATCTGCCTATCCAGTATAACTATATTCTCAAACCATTAAGGTCAAATCTGCTGTTATTTTCCCACATCCCTGCACTGTTAGTGTATACACACTGATGTTCAGCTGCATATTTTGAGATGTTTTAGTTCTAATAAGGGTTGCTATCTGCTTATCCAGTATAACTATATTCTCAAACCATTAAGGTCAAATCTGCTGTTATTTTCCCACATCCCTGTACTGTTAGTGTTAAAACATTCAAGTTTCTCAGTCTGGTATCCTGACTCAGCTATAACTCCTGGTGCTAGCAGGAAGCAGTCATAAAATTGTTTGTCAGCCTTTATAGCCCATGAATGGTGGAAAACAAGGGCTTGAAACTGTATGAAAAATGGCAGTTTTAATAATAGAAAGGCAACCTCCAGTATGCAATCAGAATTTAGAAGGGCAACAGAACTCGGGATCTGGAGTATGTTTGTTACAGGCATTCAGATTCAGTGAAACATGAATGTATTACCACCAATACGATGCATACAAAGAAACATGAATGCACTACCACCAAGAGCATACATTGAAACATTTTAAATGCAAATGAACGTTTGTTGCAGCTTCCCAAGGTAAACCGCTCTAGCTCAATGCCAGGAAATGTATAGTTATCCCCTTTGGGAAAAACATGTACCCGTAAATTACCACATAGGTGGCAGTACACTAAATACTGAAAGTGTGATAAGAGACTTAGGGACACAGGTGGACAGTGGTCTCACCTTTGATAACCACATCGCCACAACAGTCAGGAAATCCTTCTATGTGGCACACCTCATCACTAAGGGCTTTTCATCCAGAAAAAAGGAGGTCATTGCCCCACTGTACTCATCCCTCATTAGACCCATTATAGAATACAATGCCCCAGTTTGGTATGTACCTCTCGAAACATCTGCAACAATTGGAAAGGCCATAGAAATACCTCACTAAAAGAATCACAGGCCTAAAGCAGATGCCGTATGCTGACCGTCTAAATAAACTCCAGCTATAGTCTGTCGCATATCGTCTACTCAGAGGTGATTTCTGCTTAACATAAAAGGCCATGTCAAACCCAGAGCTGCTGGACATGCTACACTTAAAGAAATCCCAATCCCTCAGAGCCACATGCTCCAGGGATCTAAGCCTTGTCATCACAATGAACAAAACATGCTGAAGAGATAGGTTCCTGACCCAGAGACTCCCCAGACTTTGGAATAGACTGCCCATACATGTCAAGCAGAGCGCCTCTTTGGCCCTCTTCAAAAGGAACCTTGACGATTGGATGGGAGATAGGAAATTCACCCTGGGGATCACATCAGTCAACCTGCTAGACAGGGGTCCAGGGAAGTAAACACTGTGGGAAGAAATAGCCAAGGAATTGTTATGGCTAGGTTTGTATAGGCCCTAGGGCTGATAGCCTAGTACCAATCTATGAACCTATGAACACTTTTTTATCTATCCATATATGTCTGAATATTAGTAATTGTGCTGTTTATGAAAACTGCATGTGCCTTCTCTAATTCTCACACAAAAGTAGTTACAGCTGAGAGTACATAGCACTCTATTAAGACAAGTTACATGAGTATATACATTAGAGATACCATATGAATACCTATAAATTGCTTCCACATATCTGAATTAACTCAGCAGCTCTGTTATGTCATAAGGTTACATCCAGTTTCAGAGAGATATTGGTTTGCATCACACAAAACTGTGGGTCTCTCTTCATTTAATGGATACTCAAACAGAATGAGTATTCCATTTGATGGTAAGACTCTGGATGGATGATATAAATCAGGTGGTATGCAATGTGTCTAGTGTGTTGAGGCTTAAGTCGAGCTATAAGGAAATTCTTGGAATATGAACCATAGTTTATCATTTGTCTATGAGGGTGGCATTCAGATGACATATACAAATGAGATGACAAGATATGCAAGGTACTTGATAACCTCATATATTTTTATATTGCTATATGCACTTGAAATAATGTGTCAGTCTTGCCAACATCAGTTCAGGGTGCTGTACTTGTTTCTGCGGATACATAATGATGAACTAATTGACATATTCAGTATCCTTAATCCATAATTTTTATGGTATCATGTATATATATATATATATATATATATATATATATATATATATATATATATATCTCTACTGAATTAATAGCCCCTTCTACATCCTGTATTCACGGTCAAGAGTTCAAAATATCTCTGACAATTTTGTAATACAGGTAAAAAGACTATCATGAATGTAGCCATGAAAGATTTGTAACTTACTGTCTTTCCTCAGATTGTTCTGCTTTATATAAACCTTAGAACACCTAGTCAGTGTTGCAGTGGTGCCATCCCTTTCTGCCTAGGAGCTTCCTTCTTTTTTATTTTTCACAGGCAAGGAGTTCATACAAATTGTATATAAAGGCAAACCTGCAATATGTGTTGTGACATGAACAGAACAGATATTGCACCATTCTCAGCCTGTTGTGATTCATAAGCTCATGCTTTAGAATCCTGGATGTATGGTAATATCTGTTCAATGTACAATGCGGCATGTTTTCCTGCTTATGAAATGGCATGCTTTTGCCATGTATTCATTTTTTTCTTTGAGGATGCACTTCTTTTTGATATGTGCTGAATATATTTTATGCACCCCTATTAGCTAACCACGTTACTTATATTTCAGAGCCCATTTAATAAAATCCGTCTTCCAAAAGTGAACATCAGTGTATTTTATACCAATTATGCCTGTGCAATTGGTGCTGTCCTAGTGGTCCTCCAGCCAAACAATCTTAGTAAACAGTGACATTGAATATCTATGGTAGTCAGCTATTTCTGTCACATAGACAGATAAAAAACTGCGACCTAGATAATCCAGTTTCACTTAGTGACATAGGACTGCTGGAGCAGGTGGAAGGGGAAGAATAATAAGCCAATTCCTGTTCACCTGTCTCAGCGGGGAGTGTGGGGTGGGGAACTTATGATGAGGGTCCAGTCTCTATTTAGAATAAAGTGCTGTACGAAGAGTGGGGTGAATGGGCCACCTGTACTGGATCCCATCTTGTAGGAGGTGCTGAAAGTTTGACAATTTAACTATTTGTAAAGAATTGTAATCATAATTGTTTGCTAGACAGCTTTTAAATTAGCCACTAAACCTCTGTTATTGTTAAAGATAGTTTCTGTAAACTAATTTTAAAAATAACCAAAGTCTGGCACTTGATAGCTTACGAGCTAACTATCATAACTTTTGTTTTATTCAGTTTTATTTTCAGTTGTTGACTAGGGTCGAATGCTGATCTAAATGGACCATTTTCAGACTTGGCCCAGGAAAGACAACAAAGTAATCAAGAAGACACTATTCAATTCTAACCAGTTATCCAATATTTAGAGTTATAATCAAAACTTAAAAAGGAAAAAAAAACAATAATTATCTATGAAATGATCTCTTATAGAATCTGAAGGTCTCATACGATGGGATTTCCACCATTATCACGGAATATAAAACCTGAGTAGTGAAGGGTACAGGGAAGAAGTAAAGGAACAGAAGCTAAAGAGTAGTAGTAGTCTGTGTACATAGTGTGGAAACATACCTCTCAACCTGCAGCCATTAAAATAGGTAGAAAGGCCATCCAGCCAAAAACCTGCACATCTAACTAGAATAAATATTAAATACCAAATACCACATAACTTTTCCCACTTCCAGTAGGAATGTGGGATGCTACTCAGAAACATTTAAAAGAGAGAGTAACAAAGATTATAGAAAATGTAAGAAAATTATGAAACAAGACAGTGTAAAATCTATAGACTTTAATAAAGTGTATTGCAAAATTCTATGACAGAAGGTCATTTGTTTTTAGTGTTGAAATGGGAAGATGTAAGATGTGTGTTCTCTTTCTTTAAATTAATGATGACACTAGTATGTTGGTCTTGTAGTGTGGTGTTCTGTGTACTAGACAGCTTCAAAAATAATGTGAGATGAGAGGGATTCAGAAAATTGTGAAAAGGTACATCCAGCTTAAAAATAGGGACCCATCCAGAAATAGGTATATCATGTGCAAGGGTAAATCAGGCCTGAAAATAGGAACATTTATTTTCAAGTGTGTAATTAGGGTGTGTTTTTCGAGAGTAGGCTAGAGTCTGGGAAGAATAGAGGGTAGAGGAAGGAAGGGTAGCTTTTACTGGAATGAGTGGTATTTGGAAGGAGGTAATCAGAAAGGGAGAAAGAACAGTGACAGTTTCGTTGCTGAAGAAAGAAGTTATTAGGAGTAGGAGTTAATAACATACCATGTAGGGGCAGGGTAAAGTTTATATCTGAAAATCATTTGCATGTGGCTTCCTTAAATAAGAATTTGTTTATGTTTGTCTCAGAATGTATTGAATGGCAAAATGGATTTTGGTTGTACTAGTAATGATTCCCAAATGGGGGGACCACTGATGAGAAACTATAATCAGCAGAGTGATACCTGTTTAAGGGATTTTGAGGTGGTAGGTAAGAATCTAAGATTATAAGTGGGAGACCTTTTAGTGACCCTCCTTGCAAATACATTGAATTATTCTGTGTTCACTTTTTTGTATGTTAGGAAAGCCATCATTGAAGTACAGCATTGTTTAATGAGAAGCTGTTTTGCCTTTTCCAGAACAGAACAGTGATGCTATCTTTGTCAGGCCAGATTTATGAATCTACATATGGTGTCGACTGTTGTTTGCAGGAGAGGTTAAGTTTTTCTTGGTTACATTTGATAATATGGGTACACTGTTTTCGAGATGGGTAAGTGGAACACCTTTTTCTGTCACCATTCATCTCTCTCTGTGGTAGGAAGTGTGATTTCTTTTTGCCTAGAATAACCATTTGTTGATTTTAGAGTTTATTATAACACAATATTGGAATTAGGATATTGGCCAAGCCATGTGTATGGGATGGTTTACAGTTTTGTTTTTTGCATTATTGTAGTACCAGAAAATTTTTTTCTGTGGTCTCAGAAATCATGGGTTTTATTTTCTTAGTATATACAATGGGTTTGCTTTGTGTGAGACATATGGCAAGGTGGTTGAGATTTTTCTTTAGCTGTCACTTGATTGTACTAGGATTGAAATTAGCTTTGTACATGAGTATATCATCCATGCAGAGGAAAGTTGTTTTTTTGGAAGGTCTTATGGAATTTTATTGATGAAAGGAGAGAAAACTAGGGTGGAAGAACTTATTCCTGGGTAATACTTTTGGCAGGCGGTAAGAGGAAATATTACCTATTTGAACCATAAAGCATCTGTCATTCAGCATGTTTTTGAACCAAGGGGGTACCTGTACTAATTCTGGCTCTAGTTAAAGAGTTTAGTAAGAGTCAAAGGCATTAGTGATATAAATAAATGCTGCATCTGTTATAAGTACTTTATATGTGTTATGGAGATTATCATACGTTAGTATGTATAGTGCAGCTGAGGTGAACTATCCTGCCTAAAGTCCATGTTGGTGAGGTAATAGGGTATTGTATTTTTTAATGTAGTTGTCTAACTGAAAAAATGTAGTTTTTCAAAAATATTTCTAAATACTGGCAGTACAGAGATCAGCCATAAGTTTTTTAGGGTTTTGTTTTTGCATTTACAGAAGTGGACAGCTAACTGGTTGACAAAGTCAAGTGAGTAAATATGGATGAGTATAGGGTGGGAGAAATCATAAGAAGTCTTTAAGAATATTTGCCAGACAGAGAGAGCCTGAGGTAATGGGGATAGTGTCTTCCTTTAATGTGTCTTTATTGTGAGTGTGTCCAGTGATCGGGATGACAAGATCCCAGATTTGTTTTTGATTATTTTTGAGAGCATTTTGTTGTACTCTGATGAAGCTGTATTTGTGCCTTTTAGCTGCTATTTTAACAAAGTTTCTCAAGTGAAGGAATTTTCCTTATCTTTTGTGGAAGGTAGTTGTTTTCTGCTGCTGCCAATGTGCATCCTTTAATTTGTAGAGAGCTTTGAATTCTTGGTAGATCACTGTTTTTGGTTATTGTTAAGTAGTCTGGTTACTCTGGGGCAGCATTTGTTTTGTAGCTGTATAAGTGAATGTGTTAGAGCCTATGCTACTTTGAGATGTTACTAGGTTTTTAGAAAGATCCTGTCTTCACACTGAGATTTGTGTGTGTGTGTGTGTGTGTGTGTGTGTGTGTGTGTGTGTGTGTGTGTGTGTGTGTGAATGTGTGTGGCAGGGGGGGTTGGGACTGAAGATTGTCAACATGGGTGGGCATTTTTACTTTTTATATTATTGGGTGAGTGTATTGGGGTGGTAATCAGTAAGGGTGGGGTGGTAGGACTTGGATGTATGTGATTTTGTTTGGTATATTGGTTATTTGTAGTTCTTGGAAGGAGTGGTTAACAGATTTTAAGTTTGGTGTTGTAGGCATCTTTATTAACTGGTTAGTTCCAAGATTACAGGATATCATTGCATCAGTGCTGGAATAATTAAGGAAGGTTAAGTTAATTCCTGCTATAATAATGATGTCTTTTTATGTGTAGTATTTGAAGGATTTGGGAGAGTAAATGTTTCACATTTTTGAGGTATGTTTGGGGGTAGGTAGCTAATTCCAAGAAAAATAGTATTAGAGTTGTTGTTATGCATTTTTACAGCTTAACAGTTAGGTACACACATGTCTTTTAATGTGCTTTACCCTAGAAGGGTCACTCTTAGATTGCTATTCATTAGGACAAGGGTGCCTCCACCAATTTTAGTTCCACTTCTAGTGCTGAAGAGGCACTTGTTGTCTGGGAAATGGATGCTGAAGTTGTATGTGTTTGCTTTGACCAGTGATTTGGAGGTCCCACTTATAGGTTCGTAGATTCATGGGTACATATTAGGTTGTTGAACAGATAGATCACTTGTAGCATAGCTACCACAAATTCCACTAATTAGGAGAACATGTGAGAAGTTAACTAGAAGGTCAAGAGTAGGAGGAACTGCAGAAAAGTAGCAACATTAGTAAAACATCAGCAATACAAACCACCAGTGCTCTTACATATACTGCTGTATTAAGCAGAGAGTATTTATAACATCAATACATTCCAGACATTTAGTGGTACCGATATATCAGTGTAATGGACTGTTATGTATAGTGCCAAAAGGTATGTTAATATATAGTCCAGTGACATCACATAACAATTTGCATAACTGTCAGCATCCTGTGAATGGTATGCACTGTACACAACAGAAATGTGTATGCAATGCAAATATATTAAAACAAGAGATCAGAGTATACACATCATTGTAAAGTAAAGAAAAAATAGTCTATATAATGCACAAAATACTTTTTACCATATAAAAATAGAAGTTTTACAGTTTGCAAGTTGCATAATAAGCAGTCTCAGTAATGGCTACTTGATTATAAGTTATCAAACTTAGTTTTAAAAGTTCATGGGGGTGGAGGATGTAAATCAGTGTGATGCCCAACGCACAAAATTCCCTTGTTACAGCTCTGCATTAATCATTTAATATCTAAAATACTGCACCCTCTGTTTCTTATGCTACAAATTCCATGGTAAGTTTAATTTTTTTAGTACAGACAAGAATCTAATTCAAAAGAATATCTTTAAAAAATAGAATGTGGTATATATTTCACTATACAAGATGTATTAGGAGCAACATCTTAGCTTACCATGTCAAGGTCACAATGTCATTTTCAAAATAAGAAGCTCTAATTATATTACCAGGCCCTCAGTGAACCCAGAGAGGATGGTTCCTGTCTTCCAAGGACAAGATTTTAGTGCTATGTAGCACATTCTTGTTATCATTTTTATCTGATTTCTTCATGTGTGAGCTGGTTAAGTGAACTGGACTTTCATAGACCTTCTCAAGCTATGACCTGAGCTGCAAGAGTATTTACAGCATGTTATGGAGTTTGCTGGGAGGTGGAAAACAGTAGCAATAGTTAGCTCACTCATCTCAGGGAGAGGGACCACAGTTTGGGAGAGGGCCACAGGTTGGTCCACTGGGAAAACGTGAGTGACTATGCTTGCATTGCTTGATGAGTCAGACTGGGGAGGTTATATAGAAGTAAATGTAGTCTACTTATGGTAAGCTGTTGTGAAAGATGTTTGTGGTCAGGGAAGGGTTGGGTTACCACCTGTCCCACTTTGCGAGGGACAGTCCCTCTTTGGGCAGTTGTGTTCTGCAAAATATTGTGAGAAAATGGCAAATGTCCTGAGATTTTAGGACAAAAGTATTTTCTATATTGTATGTAATAGTTGCATAAAACAGTTATTCTGTATCTGAAACACCTAAATGTTATACAAAACAGAATAAGGAACAAAAATGCTACAAGAATAAACTTTTATTCAGGCAAACAACTGCAGTTCTGTCCTTTGTACTGGCCGTGGGTATGTTTTGCCCTGCAAAATCTGATGTTTGTAGCACAAATGTCCCACTTTGGCCATTTGGAAAGGTGGCAACCCTAGGGAAGGGACTTATGCTCGTATACCAAAAAATCTCCAAGCCTTGCAGCCGATGAGAGTACCAGTCTTAGCACCTGACTTTTGTTGTTAAGGGAATTAAATGGGCTAGTCAGCTGTCAGTCTGGGAGGAACAATGATTAATGGAGTCATCAAGGAGAAGGATTGATGGTGATAGTAGGTTTTGGGAATCAAAAATAAATACATTGTCCATAAAAAATGTTTATTATTATTATTTTTTAACTGTAGCCAGTCAACCAGTTTTGGAAGGTAGAAGAAAACCAGAGTACTCAGAGAAAACTCAGGCAGACACAATGAGAACATTCATATTTCCATACAAACAGTGATGTATATCGGGTTCCTATTATATGATTGAAGACACATTTTTTCAAATGCGTCTTGATCGAACTTGAAAGCACGAAACTGCAAAATACTGAAATGGCATATAAGCGATTTCTTCCCTGGGAAAGAAATCTCTTCCCCGCCTCCATTACTTTGCCATTTTCATCACTGTAGTGCAATCTCAGAGTTGGTAAATTTAAGTAGGGGGTGTGGGGGCAAAGCCCCCCACTTTATGTAATGTTTTCAAGTTTTTTTTTTCTTTTGTGGAACAGCGATTTTTTTTTCCCCTTGGAAAAATATCGCTGTTCTAAGTGTTTGGGATTGTAAGCTTTGACTTACATGGAGTCGAGAAAATTAGCGTTCGCTTTTTTTAAGCATTCGCTGATTTAATATAGACCCACGTATATCAAGGGTATCTACGGATGTGAAAATTTAAGTAATTACGAAAGATTAAAATATCTGAACTTTTACAGTGTCTTATTTAGATATTTAAGAGGAAAACTTATTCATGTATATAAGGCATTTACAGACAAGTACCTCTGGGAATGTTTAGGGTTATCAGAAAGTAATAGGGATCATTAAACAACATATGCATATGATTATATACAAATGAGGGATGTGTTAATTGGTTCTCTGTGAGAGTAGCTGATGCATTGAATAGACTAACAAATTATATTTAAAAAGGCACTATTTTAGATACTTTTAAGAGCAACATAGATACTTATTATGGAAATGACTGTTTTAGTATATTGGTAAGCTGGAAGAGCATTACTGCCTGTGCCTGAAATATATGTATGTATGAATGTAGAAGGGGCAAACCTTTCATGAGCAGGATGTCTAGGTGACCTGGCAATGGACACATTGAAAGATCATGAACTTCTGTTTCTTCATAAATTAGTTATTTTCACAGGCTTTGGCAACCTCGAGTGCAGGCTTAGCTTGTCAGCTGCAACTTCTTCAGATACAACAGAGGTCTCTGGAAGAAAGCAAGTGGGAACCTGTGTCACTCACCAAATCCTCATTCTGTTTTCAAGTTCTCAAACTGTTGGCTCAGCCCCTGAGAATTTGGGTCTGATTTCATTGACGGTTCATCTCACAGATGAGCTATGGCCAATAACCAGAGTATAACACACAACTCCTTAACAAGTCATAGTAATCTGGAGGATCCAGTTCTTTCCCAGTTGTGAGGTTTCTAAGATTTTTTTCTTTATAGTTATCTCAATTCGGTTTCTGAGTCTACTGCCTTTTATGTATTTTTGCTTTCAAATCTGGTAAAAGAGCAAATCAACTGCAGATGTCAGTCTTTCTGACATAAACATTTTTGCTGGAGATAAACCTGTTGCTGTCTGAGAATTAATCCTTTAAATGAAGGGGAAATATGATGGTCTTTTTTCTCCATAGTCTTTCCTTAATTTTCTCTGTTCTTTCTTTCAAAGTATATACATCCTTTTCTATCAGGCCATTAGCTGAAGTATGAAAATGAAGGTGTAGTTACATGTTGAATTATATCTGTGCATTCCACTCCTGTAAAGCAGGACTGCATTATCAGATCTAAAATTTCTGGATTGCTGTTTATGCTAACACTTTGCCACAGTCTCAAAGGGGCTGTTGGTGCCTTTTAGTACTTAAATCTCTGATTTGGTTCCCAGCTGAGATACTGTCTGAGCAGAGTGTGATTGGGTTTTTACAAAAGTCTCTGGTTTCTGTCACATCCCAAAGACACGAATAGCTGATTTTAAGAGACCCTTAATTACTCATAGGTGTGCATGAGTTGTGTATGTGTGTGTGCGCGGGATCACTACTAAATCCCAAATACTTACATTACCGAAGATCGGAATCTCGAGACCAGATACCCAAAAGAAAAGAAAACCAGAAGACCAGAAGTGTGAATTTCAAAATTGCGAATTATGGAGATGTCATGAGGTTAGGTAAGTATCTATGTTTGGTTGTGTTGGTTAGGGGCTTTAGTGTGTGTTGTGACTGTGATGTGTTTGTGTGTGGGGAATGTAGGTGTGTGGTGGTGTTTTCGTGTGTTTGTCTGTATAGTGCGACCTTGGAGTTAGAATATTTAAATAGGGGGGCTGTGGGGGTGCAGCCCCCCACATGGGGGTGCAGGGGGCTCCCCCCTTCTTTTCTGTAGTGTAGGTTTGTGTGTTTGTGTATTGGGTGAAGGTGTCTGTATGGTATGTGTGTGGGGTATGTTTAGTGTAGTGTTCGGTATTTCAAATTTCGCACTTCTGGTCTTCCGGTCTTCTCGTCTTTTGGGTATCTGGTCTTGGGATTCTGGTCTTCGGTAATGTAAGTATTCGGGATTTAGTAGTGATCCTGTGTGCGCACATGAATGTGTGTGTGTGTGTGTGTGTGTGTGTGTGTGTGTGTGTGTGTGTGTGTGTGTTTGTGTGTGTGTGTACATGTGTTTGTGGCCTGCAGTGGACTGGGTTCCCTACCTAGGACTGAGTTTTCTGTCTTATGCCTGTTTTTTGCTGAGATACACAACAGCTATCCAACAACACTGAATAAGGTAAATGAGGTACTGAAAATGAATGAATGAATGAATACTAAGTAGCAGAATTCTTCATATAGATATTCACACACAGCTGTCAACCCCCAGAACTGTCTTTCTAAGGAAAGACACAGCATAATCAACATGCAGTATAAACCATGAGCACTCAGGGGGTTCTCATGGTGCATTCAGTGACAAATTGCTGTTCACTTCCCATTCTTCACACCTCTTCACTTTCTTTTCTACACCCTGATCCAGTGCAGATATGACTTGGCTAAGTTATTCTGGTCACTCTGATATTAGATGGTTTCAAAAGTGTAAGTATTACAACGTGACTTCATAGGTTCATATGTTGATACTAGGCTATCTGCCCTAGGGAATTTATAAGCCTAGCCAGAGTATGTTTGGCTTTCACCACCCTTTTAGATTAGTTGACTATGCCTCTGTATAGTAGGTCACAGAAGATAGCCCTTTTAAGGTTAGTTTACTGTGCCTCTGTCTAGTAGGGACACAGAAGAGATCCCAGGGGTAAACCTATGATCTCCCATCCACGCATCAAGATTTCTCTTGAAGAGGGTCATTGAGAGGCTCTGCCTAACATGGACTGGGATTTTGTTCCAGAGTGAGGGGAGCCTCTGGGATATGAGTCTGTCCCTCCAGCATGTCCTATTTATTTCTGTGCTGAGGTTTAAGTCCCTGGAGCGTGTAGCTCTAAGGGATTTGGATTTCCTGAGGTGGAGCATGTCCATTAATTCTGGGTTGGACATGGCTTTATACGTCAGGCACAGATCGCCTCAGAGTAGGCGGTAAGCAACTGAGTAGAGCTGGAGTTTCTTTAGCCTAACTGCGTAGGGCATCTGATAGCTCATGATTCTAAACCACACAATCCACAAAAATCCCAACATTTAGTGGTAGTTTTATGGAATAATATTACATAAACTTTGGCTCATTTATTTTAGGTGAAGATATATTCATACAGTTGTAACAGCATGATACCTTTGGGAGTCATCTGCTTAATTTGCTCTGTATGCAGTAGTGTATTGCTCAAAACATCTAACATCAATGCTTGTTCTGATATGTCCAATTCTGTAAGCTTTGTTCAGACTTGGCAGCTTACTGAGAACACCAACACTAGCAAAATACTTAACATGTCTGTAACAAATTTTAAATTCATGTGATCTCTGTAATCCTGTCCAGTGTCATATTGTTGGTGAATCTTTGTGGAACAAGCATCTTTTCACTGAACAGCTTAATCTGTGGCTTTTGATCTGTCCCTACTGTAAAAACATGATCATAAAAATATTTATGAAATCTTTGTATTCCAAAATTTATTGCTAAGCCTTTCTTTCATTCATTCATTCGTTCATTCATTCATTCATTCACTCAGGTTTATTTAAATGGGGGTAACAATAAGTTATAAACCTCTTAATAGACGGCGGAGTTATTACATTGCATATAACAATTATATCTGCATGTTGCAAAGTTATTACAGTATAAAATAATGATGATATGGTTTCCAACAATAAAAACTGTTTTAACATTTTAAAATGACATAAACATACATCAAGTAGTACATTTGTAATCAATAGAACAGTCATTGTAGACACATAATATTTCTGTGTCTTAACTTTCATATACCTTAGAAATGATCACGATAAATAAACACTTGCTGTAGTAATGTTCTTCATATAATTTATGAATAACTGAAGTATGCTAATTGTAATAATTCATGATAAAGCTAATGAACTAAGAAACCCATTTAATATTTCTTCTATTTCTTAATGAAAGCTTTTTAACCAAGTTATATAATATGCAGTGGTGGGTGGAATAACTAACATTACATATAAATCTTAGAATATAATTATATATTACAGTTAATCTACCCAAGGAAAACTTAACAACCACCAGCATACACAGCCAGGTTATAATCAAACACTGATTACAATCTACTAAGTTTTCTAACCTCATTTGCTTAATGTCAATACACACACACACACACACATATATATATATATATATATATATATATATATACACACACACACACACACACACACACACACACACACACACACACAAATTCAGCTATAGTTGTAAACTATAGTTGTATTTATTTTTAATATAAATCATTTTACCTAATGAGATAACCTGAGCTTCGGCAATCAATTAACTTCAACTCTATACATAGGTTCATAGGTTGGCACTAGGCTACCAGCCCTAGGGCCTATACAAGTTTAGCCATAACAATTCCCTGGCTATTTCTTCCCACAATATTTACTTTATTTATTAATACTTAACTATTAATGCCTGTATCTCTGGCTTCTCTTTTTTATAATTCTATAATAGTTGCCTAATATAATATCATTTTTTATCTATGTAACAATGTACCAACTGTTAAATGTGGAGCTTTTCTCCCCGGACCTCCGCTGAAAATGGACATGTATCCAGTCGGATTTTCCCGGTCAACAAATGTAAAATAAAATAAGTAAATAAATAAATATTTATGAACTCCCTTTTTCTGGATGAAAAGACCTTAGTGATGAGGTATGCCACACAGAAGGATTTCCTGACTGTTGTGGCGATGTGGTTATCGAAGTTGAGACCACTGTCCACCTGTGTCCCTAAGTCTCTTATCACACTTTCAGTGTTTAGTGTACTGTCACCTATGTGGTAATTCACTGGTACATGTTTTTCCCAAAGGGGATAACTATACATTTCCTGGCATTGCGCTTGGGCCCATGGTGCCTGCACCAAGCATCTGTTTCTATAAGGCCCTTTTGTAGAATATCCACATCATATGGGGGCTCAATAATGGCTTCCAGTTTGCAGTCATCTGCGAACTTTGTTAGCCAGAGTCCCTTAGTGTTGGCCTGTACATCAGAGAAGTAAATGCCGAACAAGAGTGGTCCCAGGACTGAACTCTGAGGTACTCCACTTGTCACTTGTCTGGGGCTGGATTTGGAGTTGGCTACTTTTATAGTGTGGGTTCTGTCAGTAAGCCAGTTGGCAACTCATCAAAGGAAGTAGGGATTAATGCTCAGCTTAGTAAGTTTATCTGATTCCAGAGTGGGGGATGGTGTTGAAGACCTTGGTGAGGTCCAGATAGGCTGTGTGGACCACCTTACCCTTGTCCACGGCTCTGGAGACTGATTTGAAGAAGTCAGTCAGATTCAGGAGACAAGATTGGCCCTTCACGAGCCCAAACTGCATGGGGTCCAATGTTTGAAGGTTGCCATTGTCTTTGTTTATAAGTTCCATGATAATATGGCCGTTATTACCGGAATTTGGCAATCTTTCCGTATTGAGATGGGCCCTTTTGGGGGGCGAGAGGGGGGTGAAGTTTGCACTGAATCGATCTACCAGGATATTGGCAATTTCTTTGGGATCAGTATATTTCTCTTTCTTTTGTTACATATGCATATAAAGCTATTAGACTATATACATATTTTTCTGTCTTATATCCACTACTGTTATTCGGCCTAGTTCTATTATTGTAATATCTAACATTTTTATATTTTCTTGGCATAATATACATATACTTGAGCATGTTTCTTTGCCTATGTTCCAAATAACAGTACTATTCCAAAGTTTTTTCTGTTTGCACCTTTTCTTCTTCTGTTAATGTTCTAATGTCTTCTAACACTATTACTTGAGCATCTACTAAACCATGCCTTTCTAAAATATTAATTCTTTTTTAACATCCTTTATACTGTTCTTATTCAAAGCTGATGTTTTCAGTTTTATAGAAGTTATTAAAATAATTTTCTTATCCCTTACCTTTCTTTCCTTTATTATTTTCTTTAACCATTATAATTTTACATTTTCTTTTTTCTTTCCCTAATCTCTTTCTTATTGAATTTATCTTGCCTTTTATTATCTGCCACTCTGATTCTTCTCCACTTGTTTTCCCTGTCTGTCTTTCTTTTTCCTTTTCCTTCTCTTTGTCTTCCCCTTAAATTAAAATACCATTTTTATATTTTTTCTTGTGTTGTGTGCTCTTCCACAATGTTTTTTAAATATCTTTTCTTGTATAATTTCATTTTCATTTTCTTGTATTTCTACCTCACATTCTACCCATGAATGTCATGCATTGCCACATTTCTTACATTTCACTTGACATTGTTTTGCATTATGGTCTGTCTATCCACATAAATAAAATCTTTTTTGTCACACCCCAGGATTCATGAATGTTGCGCCAGGCGGACGCATAGCGTAGGCGTTACAACGCCAAATATGGCCGCCGAGCGATTCAGGTACGATCCAATTCCACGTGCACTACCGGCGTGCACTGGATTTGCGCCGCCTCCGGCGTAGGTATGCTAAACACCCCATGTGCGGTGTTGCACCATGCAAATGAAGGCATATAGTGAGCCACGAAGTGGCGCAGGCGTAGCATAAGGGCACGGCAATGTAAACCAAAAAAAAACAGTTTACATTTACCCAAACATAACATAGGAGTAACGGAAGGCTGTCAATGTCAGGTATCACACTGTTGCCACATGCCAATGGCGAAAGACACAGAGAATGTCAAAAGAAAACATGCACAACATGTAAATAATAACATAAATGGTATGTCCACAGAAACTCACAGCAGAACCCCAGGACATGTCCGCGGAAGGTGCTATACAATGAAATAATATGACAATGTCATAAAAGAGCAGTGTAATACACATCAGCTTCACAGCCACAATACACCATAGTATGCATGGAAAGCCACATCCACGGTGCAAGGGTTGCCAAGGAGTCGCGGCAGTGTTCGGCGCGGTAACTATGAATTAGTAGTCAATGCCATGCAAATGAGGCAGATAATACTGAATCGCAAAACCCCCGCCAGCGTAAGGCTGTACCAAATGGCGCAGCTGTAATACACCGAGGAGTGGCTCAGAGGGAATACATGTCACCTGCAGAGGGGTGTGCCACTGTAGGAGGAAGCACATTGGAGCCCAGCAAACATGGGCTGTACATTGCACATCACAGCAGCAGGACCGGCGTGTGGGGAAATAGTTGAGCTGAGAGCACACAATGCGCGCAGAGATGCATGTGCACGAGGATGACTACGTTCCCTTAACCCAGTCATGTGACGCCCGCCCCGCAAACAACAACGGATACAGGAAGGTGATGTTGAGAATATGAGGAAATGCGGAAGCAGTGTAATTGGAGTAGTAATGAGCAATCAACAGTAATCAACCCACGAAGGCCAATTGGCGGCAGCTGACAACTCTGCATGCAGAAACCTGCAAAACGGGATAGGGGAGGCATATGAATGCAAAGAAAGTAGGGGAGGTAGCAGATTGCAAAGAGTGAAGAACTGACACAGCAGAGCCAATAGACAGGCAGCATAACGGCGGCAGCACACAAAACGCACGATATGCCATGTCCCAGAAACTACACATGACAGGGCTCTGCAGGATGCAAGCCAGGAAATAGTAGGCGCAACGTGCAGAAACAGTAAGGTAAGGTCGAAAGCTAATCCAATGCAGGCAAGAGTAATGCAACACCAAAGGCAACAGCGTTGCAGTGCCAACGGTAAAACACGGAAGATAATCCCCAGATACGGCCGCACAGACACACCCTATGACATCACCGGGTGTACAGCACAACAGTATAAAGTGTGAATGCACACAACACACAGCCGTGTATTCCCAAACGCCACACTATAGGTGTAAACACACGGGGAACTTTTAAAATGTACATGTTGGGTGCCGCCGTGGCCGTGATCCATTAGCATGTGTTAGAGACAGACGGAGTTGTGGAGGAGGGTGCCGACAACTACCATAGGCCTCAGAGGAGAAGGAGAGTGTTCAGATCAAGGGTAACCTACCAGGGGCTACAAGACCTGGAGATAGTAGAGCGTTACAGGGTGGATAGGGACACTTTACAGCAAATAGTGGAGCTGTGCTGGCCACGCCTGAGAACAAGAAACAACAGAGGGGAGCCCATCCCAGTGGACACAAAGGTATGTGTAAGCTTGCGAATACTGGCCACAGGTAACTTTCAAAGGCCAACTGGGGATATAATGGGCATCTCACAGGCATCAGCATCCAGGGTACTACACCAGTTTCTGGATGCCATGTTACCACATGCCAATGAGCATATATACTTCCCCAGATCTCAGGAGGAGTTGGCTAGCAATATGCGCCACTTCCACCGTGTGGCACAATACCCGGAGGTACTGGGTGCGATAGACTGCACGCACATACAAATCAAGTCACCACCTGGGGAGCAGGGTAGACGCTACATAAACCGCAAGGGATTCCCCTCCATCAATTGCCAGGTCGTGCGCAATGCACAGGGCATTATCATGGATGTGTGTGCTGGCAGCCCTGGAAGCCACCACGACTCCCATATCTGGCATGCCTCACAGCTGTACCAGGTATTCACCAGGGGGGGCATCCCACAAGGCCACCTTGTAGGGGATGCTGCCTATGCACTGGAGCCGTGGATGATGACTCCCATCAGAAATGCACACACACACATGCAAGAACGCCATAATGAGGCACACGCACAAACCAGAATAATCATAGAGCGTGTGTTTGGGATGCTGAAATCACGGTTCCGGTGCTTGGATACATCCAGTGGAGCCCTGCAGTACTCTAGAGGCACATGTGCCCACATATTCATAGTATGTGCCATGCTACATAATATGATCCTGCGGAAGCAGCTGCTGCAGGGACATAATGGTGAAGGGCCACAAAGCCCACCACAACTGCCAAGGCCAGTCCAGGCACAGAGGGTTCAGGACCATGAACACACTGTGCCAGCCCCAGTAGGCAGACGGAGGCGTACCCAATATGCCTATGCCCTGGCAAAGAGGGAACGTATAGCACATACTCTGACAGCGTAGGCCCCATGGACTGACACCTCCCTACCTGCACACACAGTGAAATGGACGGCACACAAACATGGCCACCCGTAAAGTGTACCGTATGGGTGGCCCCATGTGTGACTCCAACATAGGCAGCACCCAAACACTGCACACCCAACAGCCAGCGGAGCATGGAACGCCAACACCTGAACCGTACGCGGGTCCTACAGCAGACGGCGTTGCTGTATGCTGCCACGTTCACTGCAAGGTGTATACATATAGACATGTAGATATGTGCATATACAGATATGGAGATAGATATAATTACACACATAGAAATAAATGTACACATATACATATAAGTACAACAGGTAAGACAGGGAATCAGAGGGATGTAAGGTGACAGAGAAGTAACACGCGATATCTGTACATAGTAAACATAGTGAAAGACAACCTGAGCATCCGGGAGGTTTAACAGAAGAGGAAACTGCCACCCATGGAAAGGTCAACATACCGAAATGCATAACCGCGAGTCGGGATGATCGCCAGGCCACAGTACAGTAACAGTACATGTGCGGGTAATACTATGATGATATGAGGGGGGAGGTAGACACTGCCGCCGGTGATGCGGGCCACGCAGGTACTGTGTGCAACCGTCCCTGTGACTGCCGCAGTATGTGTATGTGTGCGGTGAGGGTGCCGTGTGTTTCGCCAAAGAGTGTAATGTGTGTGCCACTGTAAAATGTGTATGTTGGTGCCATGTGACAGGCGGAGTGGAATAACATGTGTAGGCATACAGTATAGTAACCTCAGGCATGTACACCAGTACTCCCAAAGTAGTACTGAGAGCCCTCCCTGGCTAGGCGTGTGGCGACGTATAACGATGCAAAGTGAAAATGTCCCAGAATGTACCACAGGAATATACCCCACATGAAATGGAAAGGACGTATGTACAAATCATGACCGTATGTATGACACCGACATGCTAATTGCAAAACGATACATCGGCAAAGTTACACAGCAATAGGTATGTACCGCGGAAATACGCATGTGCTACCCCGGTACTGATCGTGGCCACGTATCAGCCCGTAAACACCGCTGTGTGTTCTACAAGTGTCAAACAAGCAATCGCCACCTGAATAGGTGGCAACCACTAGCAAACAGGCCATCCCAAGTACAGGACCACAATGACTGTAAATATCCGGGACAGAATGACAAGGGATAGTTGTCACGTACAAACAACCGCAGATATACCACCGATGTGACGGAGGAATACATGCAGGAAGCACACACGCAGGCGATACCAACACCACATGACAACACAACCTACACTCCCAGAACAACAGACAAGTAACTGTCAACTCCCCAGGCAGGGATGGAGCACACAGACAAGCATACCGTGTATGTAGAGATGCAAGGCCCACAACCCGTATCCGTCACCTACAACCTCCGATATTCCCCATCGCACATATCAAAGGGATACAAGCCGTAATAGCAGCACAAACATACAGGCAGTCAATGACAGCTGCATAACCGCAACATCTCGCGTGGGAAACACTATCAACAGCGGATGCATACTTGCATCCGTTGTTTAAAGGAATACAACAGCTATGTTACACATCCGAATGCAAAACGCCATCAACAGACGCCGTCAGGACAGGGACACCCACATGTCGAACATAATACCATACCCAACACACACAATCTACGGCTAACACCACTGCGAAATGTACCTGACGCCACACATAGCGGTTGCAGTTACACATAACATAACACAATACAAACCATCTCCACGAAGGTAGGGCAAATAGCCAACGCCCAGGTGAGGAATGCAACCATGCCCTAGTTACGACGTGTAATGTACGGATGGAGTAGATGCACAGGTGATATGCACACAAGTACACACTGAGGAACAGCTATTGGTGTGATGAACCCACATGTTGCAGATAACGACGGATATAAGGATGACTCCCAGGATATTCAAACCGTATGCTCATACCGAACTACTACTCCAAAACGGATAGAGTGAGAAAACAGAATAGCGATACACGCAATGAAAAATGGAAGGAAACACAGACAAGGTATGTAGAACCCACGATATGTACGGGTGTGTAACGCATGATGTGTATGACAAAGCTGTACTGTATGTGAATGGTGTTTGTAAGTAAGGATACTTGTCCATAATGCAGAGAGTGGTGAAAGGTGGTTATGTAGTGCTATCCTGCTGAGCATACCAACGACTGTGGACACCGTGTGCACAGCAGTGGGACATCATGTACACAGCCGGGATAACACAAGGGCTGCCACAGGGGGGCATAACACAGAACAATGCCACACCACACGCCGATGGTGGCAGTGGATGTCCAACAAGGAAGTGCCATAGCAGGGGATAGGACATGTATGTATACTGTCACAGCACACATGTGTATGGGCATATACCGTCGATGTCATACGTAATGTGCGCACGACGTGCACGTATGCCTTGCAGTAGGGGATACTATGTCAACTATGTGTAATGTATAGCTGTCATGGTGGATATGACAGACATCATACACAGTATCACAGGCATATCATGCATAATGGAGTTATGGCCTATTGGTATGTACAACAACAGGATACATAAGGCCTGTACATATGGGACAGAGTAGTATCATAATAGCCATCCGAAATGGAAGGAACACCAAGTAACCATGGCCAAACGATCTGTAGCAGGTGCAATGTGGGCAACAATGAAGTCCGGCAGGTCCATGTGTAAACACATGTGCAGTGTACACAGTAGTGTCACCTCCCCATGGTAGTGTCCAGTGAACAGCAGAGGTGGGTGTCAACTGCATGTCTACACAGTACTGCTGCTGTGGTGGTACCATGACTACGTGTGACTCAAACAGCAAGGGAGCTATCACATGAACAGTGCCACTGTGTGTCCCTGTGGGATGTGCACAGGACCTATGTTCCACAGCATGGTGTGTGTTGTGTCTGCGGAAGTAACACAGAAGCCCAGCCCATGCAATGTGGCATGTGTGCACATATCCATGAGTGGTCCATTCACACTGCCCACTGCAATTGCCATGTATGAGTACTACATGCATCAGTAATGCGGAGGACATGGTCCATGTCAGAGCAGAAGACACCCCTGTGTATGTGGTATGCAGATGTGTACAGATGTGTTTCTCGTCTGTCAGCCGCATATGTAAACTGTCTGAGCCTGGTACACATCATGGCATGATAATGCTGTGCCATGTAAAGTCGTAGCTGTTGTGGAAGGTACACCACGAATGTGGTATTGTAACCCTGCCCGTGTGTAGATGTGTGTATGCCACAGGTACAATGGCTACCTATGTACCAGCATCACACACAGTACAGATAGGTGTGGCCCTGCAGATGTGTACCCATGCCACAGTGGAATACAGTAACCACAGCACCATGTGGGGCATGTGTGTGTACAGCAACCATGTATAATTTGATATGCATGTACGGGGACAGTAACCATGTGATACTCAGTGGATGAATGTTGCTATGCAAAGGTGATGTGCATGCACCATGTGTCATGCATCCTGATGCCATGACACCCACATGATGTATCTGCCACACCGACACCCGTACGGTTGTTATCAGTATGAGCTGGTGGAGCTATAATGGTGCCAGGTATGTAGATGTGGGATATCTAGGCATGAACAGTACTCTGTGACAGCATGTTGTGTATGTAAGCAAATAGTGAACATGAGGGGCCCCATGACTGAGGACTGTGTAATGCCACATGTACCTGACATGTAGTAGGTAGCATGATATGCTTGCACCACTGTGTGTCCTGTCCAGGAGTCATATAGCCTAACATCCTGAGACACAGGGTATGATGTGACGGTGGATGTGTACATTGCCAATACCAGAACATGGAATGGTGCTGAAGGGCAATGTGAGGACAATGTCTGATCTGTTGCCCTCTGTACCACACCAACCACCCATGCAATGGTATGACAGGTGGCCAGCATGTGTATGTGGCGTGCTGTGGCACACAGAAGCCCAACAAGGGTGCCAGTAAAGGCATGGAGGACATCAATGAGTGTGTGAAGCACATTTGTGAGGATGTGCCCCAGTGCCATACAGAATGGTCCAGTCATGGGTGTACGAATGCAGTCCCACACGTGCAATGCAGTGCCACCCATGTGTAGTGCGATAGATGCGGCAGTGTGACGGTCAAGGTACACAATGTCCGACAACAGGCTAGCAGTGAATTCAGTGGGCTGGTGTGGAGACACATACCAAACAGGTTGGCAGGACATAACAGCTAGGGAGATCAAAAGGTGACATTGGGACAGTGTCTTAGGACATAACGTGTGCATGGCAGTACCATGTATGTGTCCACAGGGACACTACGATGTCCATGTATGGATTGCAACCCTGTAGTGAGTGAGAGTGTGTATTGTTGGTAGGTACACCATTGCCTGGCATGTTGCCAACATTATCTCAGTCTGCAATGCCTGGGTGACTGTTGTACGCGACATCGAATGTGGATGTAGCCAGAAAACACAGACATACCACCACACTGCCTGAGGACCCACACTGCACTGTGCGGCAGTCATGTGTAGGTAGCTAGCCTTGGAGCATTTGATGGACCACGAGGACCCACCATGGCTGTCAAGTGATGTACCCCCATGTGAATATACTCACCGTGCAACAGCCTGCACATGTGCCCATACAACAGATGTGCATGGAACATGACCACCACCGTGGCATCTGTGAAAAGGCCAGTACCGCCATGTCTCTGTGTGGAATAGCATGGTCCCTACCATTGCGTACATGCTACGGAAGTGCACTGTGATATGTGTCAGCATAGTTATGTACACTGTCCATCTGCCGGGGTGCCATGCCATTAACAACCCCTGTCAGCAGACGTCAGTAGTACTGGCTGCAGAACACATGTACCATGTATGCTGCGATGGGTGCATGTCCAGGGTGTGGCTAGCAGGGCCGTGAAGCATATATGTTCATCTACCAAAGGGGGGATAACCCCAGGTTTAACACACCAGACACATGGAGGTATCATGCATGCTGAGGGTAGTGTAGGTATGGTATGTGTTGTGTAATGTGTCACCCAGCTAGGTGGAGTGCATGCCCAAGCATGTGTGGGTACATGGGTGTCCATTCTAGGGAAGTGTGGGTTGCTGTCAGCACATGGCAGTAGCAGCTGTCCGAGGCCCAATGTACAGTATGACAACACAGACAGCATGTAACCTGTGGTGTACAGTGTAAGCTCTGTTGCATGTTACAATGTGTCTAGCGGTCACAAACATGGGTATCTGAACATGGAGCACCTACGATGCATTGTGTTCGGCAAATATCCAGTATGTGTGCAAAACATTGTGTGATGTGGGATCCCCTCACCTGTGTGTGTTGCAGTCCAGGTATGTGCCTGGGAGGTATGATCCGTGTACAATCTGTACTTGCAGGTGTGCTGTGCAGAGCATGGAGGCAGGTCCCAGGCACTGCAGATAAATGTGAGTCGTGCACTAGTGTGTGTGCCTTGCTTGTGTGCAGCACAGTGGAAGGTGCAAGCATTGTCCCACATGACCCCATGCCGTGCCTGCCTGTTACAGCCCTGCTGGAGACAGTCATGTGACACCGCCACAGAGGCAGTATAGCATGTGAAGATGTACATGTGTGCTCCACACCCCAGGCAGATGTCCGCAGGTCATGTGTGCCACAGCAGTGTGGTCGACCAGGACTGTCATAGTGGTCAGATACCACATGCCTGTATAAGTACAGTATGAGCATAGTCAACAGTTGCAGTGACAGAGTAGGTCAATGTACAGTGTCCCTGTGTTCAGACCACTGCCTACTGTACACCTGGCTAGGCACACACCCAGAATGAATATACCGGTGAGCCATCACATGTCCCAGTACACGTAGCCTGTATAATGCCATCACAGGGTGGTCACAATAACATGTGGTATGACAGACATGTTGTACCAGGTGATGTGTCATGTGTGCATATGTTGAGTTGCACAGCCGTTCACACGTCCGCAACATATCAGTGCATGATGCCTAGTGTAACATGATGTGTGGAACTGCACTGTGATCCACAACAGGGTCATCTGAGACAGGTGTGTTGTGAATGGTGTAACCCATGGTTCCACGGGATATACACTGGTGCTGTTGGCTGCCATGCTGGGGGCCACCAGTGGTGCCTGCAGTGGTCATACAGACATACTGCACACATTGTTCTGGCAGGAATGTCCATTGTTGTGGATGATGTGTTACTACGTGAAGGTAGGTGTGTGTTGTGAATGTTACCCATCCAGATGTGACCATCAGGCGCAGTCATGGTTGTCGACAGCATCACACCCATCCACAGCTGTCAGAACCCTGTCCCCAGAATGGGTGTCAGCCGCCCTCGTACTGTGTGACCTATGTGCAGATGGCGGAACACCTCCTACTGGCTGGCTAACAGTGTCATCTAGGAAGGCTATGTGATGGCTGGAATACGCCGTTATAATGTATAATGCTGGTATCCCAATGAAGTACATGGAATCACACACAGTACGCCATGGCTGGCATGTAAACCATGTACAACAATGACTGTGTGACAGACACAAACAATGCGGAGCCATGTTGAACATGCACCCATGAGAACACCAAATGAGGTATGTTGCACATATCGATGTACAACTGTCAGCTATGGCCATAGCATGGATGCAGATGCATATCCCCCACAGGCAGTACCACGCCATGTAGGTAGGGGGCATTGCACGACTACATGTGACAGTTGCTGTACCGCCACATGTACTGCATATCCGTCATGTAGGGGTAGCAGTGGTACGTGACTGTTGGACATGCCTGTACATATGACCATGTCCCACAGGATATGTGTTACGTGTGTACAACACGTGTTGTACCGTCATCAAGCTGTGAAGTGTATGGCTGCCAGTGTACCTGTGTGACATGTTCTGCAATGGGTGCAAAGGTATGCAGTAGTGCATTGCATGCCCACATGCCCCACACAGGTGCATAGCCTGAACATACAATACAAAGAGGGTGTTGGATCATAGCAACCCACAAGAGGAGATGGGTATGGGTGGCAACCCACTACCACCTGTTCGGGTAAGGTGTGCATGTCCATGACACATTAGCACCTGAGAAGCTAGCAGTACAGCAGTACAGGGTGGCATGCATATATGTTCACTAATACCCCTGTGTGTCCCACCACTGGCCTGTGGACAGACAGACACCAACACAATGTGCAGAATTGACATGTGCACAGCATATCACCGCTGGCTACTGTAGAACAGGCTTACTGTGTAGACATGTGCACAGAAGGTCTGCGCCAGCCACACTCAAACACGTTATGTGTCGAACCCCACCATTATTGTAGCCCATGCCACAGACAGATGTTCACGCATCTGTGTATGTATGTCTGGGAATGTCCCTGGCCTAGCAGTATAGCTGTGTCAGTGTTGCGAACAACATACTGAATGGGCTGTGTGTGTGAGGTGTCGTCATCGTGTATGGTCCGATGGATGATACCATCAGTGCCCCTGCTATGTGAACATCCCTGTCCCCATACATGGATACCTATGCTGTGCCCAACACCACGCCCTGTGGGAGGGATGGCGCTGTGTGGTGCACCAGCTGACATGGGGTGGCAGCAGGCACTGGATGTAGACATATGTGGTACCCATGTCAGGCCAGGCAACCATCCATGTGCACGGGATAGCAGTGTGTGGGCACATACAGCACTGTGTTGAACAATATCGCAGCACATAGCACCTGTCAGGGGTAATGTGTATGCATGGATGTGTGATACCTGCATGCACCATACACACCCCACCAAGCAGCGTGCAGCCTACCTTGCAGAAGGCCATTGTCCACACCATGATGATAGACATGTGTAATGTCCATATACACACAGCAATGACATATGGAATGGACAGCCACCCTGCCAATATCAGTACCCCCCAGGTGGGACACATCCCTGTGCCATGTATGTGACATACCCTGCCATACCATGCAGCCCTGCCCAGCAAGGCTGCACGTGCTATCACAGTCCTACATGGTGCGATGGACAAATGGCACTTGCACTATCAACCGTCCACAGCAGTAATGTGGCACTGATGCACCCTGTGGTGTCACAGGTGCTGTGTGTTGGTGTGAACAACGTGCGCACATGCTATGCATGACCTTTCCTGCTAATGTCACATGGTTACACAATGTCCCATGTGTATCACATGTGCAATACAGGTGAGCCGTGGCAGGTTGGCCAACACCCGTACAGTGCTGTGTAGATGTACATGGCACAACACATGCATGTACAGGTGTCCATGTGTATGTGTGCAGTGCCACCGCTGACGTTCATAATGGCTGCGTACGTGATGCCTAGTGACATATACACAGCATCCAGGTGAACAGTAGAACTGTGTGCACATTGGGACACGTGCCAACTGGTATGAACACAGGTGCAGGCAGGTACACATGTCCACAGCAGGCTACCATCAACATGGTGTGTGTACAGTGTGATGAGTTGACACACAGATATGATATGAAACCCACTGCTTAATGGTGTGACGGCAACACATCAGCTGTGTCACTGCCATGATGCATCGCAGAGATTACTGTGCAGATGTTGTACATGTCATAGCAATGTATGTCCAGCAGTATGCCAGTACATCAGTGTAAATGTGACCTGTCACCATCATTATGTCTTACAGATAATGCCACGTTCCGGCTGGCCAGCCATAAGCCGCCAGGAGGATGACGTGATTATACCGTTGCCACGACAACTACGAGCTACTATTCAGCCATGTGCCACAACAAGCACAGCAGCGGGACGACGTGTGGCAGGATATACGCAGGAGGGTGAACAACGTGGGTGGCAACAACCGCACCTACCAGCAGATCTGCCGACACTGCACAGACCTACACGGCACGAAACAGTGTGCCACCGCAATCGCCAGAGAACAAGGTGGGACAGGTGGTGGGCCACCAACCCAGCACCCACTCACACACACGGAGGAGCTCCTGGCCAGTCTGGGGACACCCAGGGAACACCATGCAGAAACACTCACTGCCATCGTGGAGGTGGGTGTCTCCCAACCAACGAGCCTGGAGCTGCCTGGTAAGTCAGTCTTGCATGTGTGTATGATAACTGACGTAGGTGTGGGTGTCATAGTACACCACATAATGTACCAACACATGCCAGGTATATGGCCACACAAGCTGCATACTACAGTATGCTACGTTGTGTTTGCAGACATGTGCATAACACATGCTACCACACAGGTACATGATGTGACATGCACAGTGCTTAATGTGGCTACAGTAATGGATAATGTGTATACTGTTGTGTCGCCCCTATACAGGTACCTCTGGCGTGTCGCACAGCCATGGGTCCGTCGCAGGTGAGACTGTTGCTAGTAATAGGCATGTTACAGTGTATAGATATTCCCCATGTGGCCAGGTATGACATGCACACCTGGGTCTGCTCCAGTCACGGTATACAGGTTGCACCACCCGACACACACATGCCACCCATGTACAGTAGATACAACCGTTAGTATACACCGGCATGACACCACATAACCCATCAGTGTGATATGTGCAGTCAGCTATGCATACAATGGTGGAGGTGTTCTACAATGGCTGCATGTGTAGTATGCATCGGAATGCCATTTGCGGTATGCACACAGTACCACATAGTGAGCTGTGATCTGGCCAGCACACAGGTGTTACCAATGTGACCTATGCCCCTGCATTGTGTGCACACGTTGTGACATGGCACATGACATGTCCCATGCATGTGGTGTTCTGTCTGCAACATTGTCACACCATGACATGACCTACGACGACATAGCAGACATCCACAATGTCTGCATAGCCTTCGGATTGTGACACCTCAGACTAGTATGGGTGTATGTCACATGGGCCACCACAGGGATGTGTACACGATGCCCATCACACACAATTGTCCATGACCCAGTCAAACATGGCCATGGGTGATACCCACAGGCATGTTGCCACACAGTACATCTGCAGTGGGTAGTCACCGTTGCACCCTGTCCACACATAGTGCGATCATAGCTGTAGTGGACCCCCTGTACATCTGATGTGGTACACCAGACAAATGAAATGCCTGTCTGCAGCCACTGGAGGTGCCACCAATGTCTACCATATACGTGCTGTGGAACAGCATGACTGTGTTGCAGACATGGCAATGCAATGCGTCCATGTTATGCATCACACAGAAACATACCTGTGTCTTGCTGCCATGCAGTGGCACAGTGCCCGTACTCCCCACTGTATAGCTATGTACACAGCTCACACCAACCACACCTGCACAGACATCCTTGTTACACATGCATTCTATCTGTAGCCTGTACACATAACACTGCACTGTGACGTCCAGTTTGATGTGGTGCATGTGGTGGGACACCATTGTCACATGTCCACATGTTATCGCACATGTTGGCGGAGTACATGACAAAGTGACGCCAGCCATGTGTACTGTTAACCCGCCTGTGGCCACACGGTGTATCACGGTGATGCATGCAAACTACCATGAATGTGTGTACTGCATGCCTACTGAAATGACACCTGCTTGATGTAGTGTGCACCCCAGGGCAGTATGCATACTACCACTATTAATGTCTGGCCTGCATTCACTGAGCTGTGGTGTGGGAATGCTGCATGCCATCTGCAATATCACATGCATGATGTGTCTGCATGTGTGTGTGTCTGCGTGTGTGTGTCAGCGTGTGTGTGTGTGTGTGTGTGTGTGTGTGTGTGTGTGTCTGTGTGTGTGTCTGTGTGTGTGTGTGTGTGTGTGTCTGCGTGTGTGTCTGCGTGTGTGTAATGTATCTTACAGTATGTCTTTGTATTCACAGGTGGTGTAGGTGCGTTCCCCTCCTGCAGTCCATCTGATGCTAGTGTCCCCACAGATACTAGCGGTGATGACCATATGCATGAGGCACAGGCAGGGTCGTCACGGGCAGAAGCTGTGCCATTGATTAACATCCCACCTATGTCCCCTTCATCTCCGCACACGGTTCAGATGCCGACACATACCACATCACCGTTGCCCATAGAGGAAGGACAGTCAGCGTCTGTTGGCATTGAGCAGGAATGTGTGGTGGCTACAGAAGGTGCGGGTACACACCATGTTGCCAGTGTAATGACTGGTGATGTGCCACACAGGCATGTGGCTGGTGCTGCTCGTAGGAGGAGCTCTGGTAGACATGCACCTGCCGTACAGGGTGCAGCAGCTGGTATCACCAGATGCATGTTCCAGACTGTAATGGCGGCACAGGCATGTGCTGAACGGCAGAACCAAGAAGGGCAGAGGCTGCAGAGGGCCGCAATCCGTTCCCTAAATGAGAACATCCAGTCATTGGCGAATGCTCAACAGCAGCTTGCCGATGTTCTGGATAGGCGATTAGGTGAGATGGTTGGAATCCTCGACCGAGGCATGTCAATCCGCGAGCGTGAGCTGTCTGTGCTGGAACACCTGGTAGGGGTGAGGCGTAGGACACGTGGCCGTAGGCCAGCAACACCACCTAGTGCAGGTCGACGTGTGCGTGCCACCTCTCATGCCCACTCACACAGTGCTGGTAGCAGCAGCAGTGCAGCTGGTGCTACACCAACCACACCAGGACACAGCAGGCCACGTGGGCGTGGCCCTGGCCGGTCCCAGCATGGACACGGTTCCAGCGGACATGTGTCATCGGAGAGTGGCCACTCCATACCTCCACCCGGTAGTGCCCGTGCGACCCCAGGCAGGCACGGGTCACGTGGCCGCAGGTGGACACAGTGAGCCATACAACCTGCACTGTACAGTCTGGGGCTGCCAAGTATACCCCGTGTAGGCATCACAGATGGCTGAACTGTGTACACACATACCCACACACAGCAGACACAACTGTAGGGCTCCACCACATCCACATGCATTCTGCACAGTCATGCCCAGTAAATGCACTGGCCCTTACACACACACATGATGTCATCCATTGGTACAGCCTATGCCCCTGGCACACATATCACCCTGTGCATATGATGAAGCCTCTGCCGCAGCACTGTCATCCACACCATCGGTGCACGGTTATGCAAACATATTCTGATGCACAGGGTGGACATGATAGTGAGAGGTGTATGTGATACCTGTGTCCGCATAGTGCGTGATGTGTATGTTGCAGTGGTTGTGTATGACAGGTGACAGGTGTGTATGTGAAGTGGGTTGTGTACTGACATCATGCAGCAGACATACCATGTAGTGCAGGTGCAGCATACATTGATCTGTGTACACGGTATGCGTGATGGTTACATGTGTAGCACCATGTTGGTTCTGTTAACCTGTATGCCAAATATGGTGTACTTGCATGTGCCTACTGGGAGCACTGTTATCAGTCCCCCACGTGTAGCTGTGGGTTACCCACAGGCACATCTGGCAATATCAGCATACCACAGGTACCCGCAACCTGCATGGACCCCTACATAGGTACATAGGTGCATAGGTACATACCAGGCTATGTGCCCTACAGCATGTGTAAGCCTAGCCAGAGTGTGTGTGGCTTTCACCACCCCTTAGGATGAGGATACTACATCCATCGGTCCGCTGTCCCTCTGTCCAGCAGTGACACAGAGATGATGCCTGGCGCATACCTACGATCACACATCCACACGTCAGGATTACTCTTGGACAAAGTCAGTCAGAGGCTCTGCTTCACATGGGCTGGGAATCTTTTCCATGTTGTAGGGGGTCTCTGGGCGATGACCCTGTCCCCCCAGCACCTCCTATTTATGTCCGTGTTGAGGTTTCTGTCAGTTGCTTCTGTGCCCGTGTTTGTTTGGAGCCTAGGAGGTGGAACATGTCCATGTCACCCAGGTCGGACATGGCCGTGTATGTCAGGCACAGATCACCTCAGAGCAGACGGGCTGAGAAGGTATACAGCCGGAGTCCCCTCGGTCGGGCAGTGTGTGACATATGTCTCAGCACCTTTATCCCTGTGTTGTGGAACATTTGAGGTCCTTCCGAGTGCTGCAGGTGTCAGGTTAGGTACATTCCAAATGTGGCGTTGTACGCAATCATTGGTCTGATGTGTGAAGAGTACAGGGGTACAATGACCTCCCCTGATGTGGATGTGAATCCCTTCATGACCAGGTGGGCACAGTGGAATGTCTTCCCAACCACATTGGCAATGTGAGTGTCGAGAGAGGTTACCGACAGGTTTGGTACCCATGTCCCTGATCACGTCCACCATGTTTAATGGATTACCACCTATATGGTAAGTCGGGGTGAACATGTCTTTCCCAAAGGGTAGGTCTATACCTTCCCTGGCATGTAGCATCAGGCCATGGCTCTGGCACCAGTTATCCATTTCTATGAGACCCCAGGTGGATGTCCGTGTCTGATGGGGTGTTGAGTATGGTGGCCGGTGTGCAGTCATCTGCATACCTTGTCTGCCACAATCCCCTATGTTTGCATGCACATTGGAAAGTTGAATGCCGAACAGGAGGGGGCCCAGGACTGAGCCCTGTGGGCCACCACTCGGGACCAGCTTGGAGTCTGACATGGCACCAGGAACACAAACCCTGTGGGGTTTGACCTCCATCCAGTTGGCAAACCATCGTGTGACATATGTCTCCACATCTACGCTGGTGAGCCTTTCTATGATGGCCACGTGGTGTGTGGTTTGAACACTCCCAGGTCATGGTAGTCTGTGCAAACCGACGTACCCCCATCAATGGCCTTAGTGACTCCTCCAAACAGGTCGACCAGGTTTGGGAGGCAGGATCTGCCCTTGACTAAGCCGATGTGGGTATGTTCCGGTATTTGCTGTACACCAATGTCTTTATTTATGGGCTCCAGTATGGACCTCCCCACAGCTTTGCAGACAAGGCTTGTCAAGCTGATAGGGCAGGGATGTCTAGAGTCCATAAGAGCACTACCCTGGTGTAGTGGGACCACAGTTGCCATATGCCATCCATCGGGGACGTAGCCCGTAGTAAGGCTAAGATGAAACAGCAGCCTTATGTGGGGGTGAGGGCCTCAATGAGGTTGTGTAGCACACAGCCGGGGACACCATCTGGTCCCATTGATGCTGTGTTCACTGCTTAACTGATATCAGCTCTCTCCTGGGCATACGGGATGTTTGGGAGGCTAGACTCTGGTGGGATGGATACGTCCCCTCTTGGGGAGGGTAGATGTATGCATGGAACATGTCCGCTGGTTTGTTGACAATGTCTGTGGGTTCAGTGATCATTGTACCATTCTGGAGTAATTCCGGGCATAACTGTGTGCTTCCACCCATGTTCCTACCATAGCTAAGGTAGGACCTATGGTTGTCTTATGTGTCCTTTGCAGTACCAGTCCCACAGGCGGCCTTGGATGATTGTATGAGTGATCGTATGTTAACGCCGGTATTAATCAGTGATGCCTTCCCTGGTACTGATATTGCTCTGTCATGTATTAGCTCTCAACTCTTGTATGGTTTGTCAATGGCTGGGGTCCACCAGACCATGTGCCTGCCTTCGGTGGACAAGGTCCTGATGTTATCAGGATCGCTTGGTGCAAACATTCCTGGGGGTGCTCATAGAAGGCATTTGTAAGGGTTTCATCAGTGTGGCCTGTGTTTACCACTGGCATGGAGGCCTTGTAGGGTACCACACCGGTCGTATGACGTGTGTGGTTCACTGTGGAGAGGTCGTCACTGTGGTCTCCCATGCCGGTGTTGGGTGCAGGATGCGGATCTCCAGTGAGTTTACTATATGGTCTGACCTCACCATTGAGGGATGTACATCCTGTGTGGAGCATATCGTCCCCATGTGTGATGATCAGAACTAGTATACTTCCCCCCCTTGTGGGTATGGTGCATGGTTGTTCCACAGCATTCAGGTGTATGAACACCTGGGACCTTTGGTGTAGGGTGTTGTGTCCTGGGTAATGTTCCCGGTCTATGTATGGGTGGTTGATGTCACCCAATATGACGGTGTTGTGAGAGCATTCACACTCACCAGTGTCTTCAGGAAGGCTGTGCAGGTATCCTGGGTTTGGGAGGGTGGTCTGTAGCATGCAACAAACTGTAGGGCAGTCCTACCCATGGTTAATTGCACCTGGATATTCCCGCTGCTACGTGCATTTCTGCCAACCTGGAGGTGTGTGTATCCTTCATGGAAATGGAGACTCCCCTCCTTCTGTGTTAGGTCCGGGTTATGGTCCTGAACGCGTGATATGGGGTATGACCCGATAGTGCTGGGGTGCTCTCAGCAGCCCTGATCAATGTTTCAGTCACAGCACTGACATCGATGTCCTCCATACTGAGGAGGGCATTTGAGGGTGTGCAGCTTGGGCGTAGACCACTGGCACTGAGCAGTATTACCCTGTCTGTTCTCCAGGTTTGTAGTGTAGGGTGGTAGGTTTATCATTCCAGCCTTGCCTGCAGTGGGCACTGTGGGGGTGGCAGGTGCCTTAGCCAAACCCTTGAAGACCAGGGGCGACAGGTGCGAGCCATACCTTGTGAAGGGGCGTGGCGTGCCAAGCATGTCATCCCAGGTATGAGGAATCTGGATCCCCTCAGACTGACACCGGTAACCAGGCACATTATCAAGGGTGACCACTTGGAGCCAGTATAGTGGCATCATACCTGATGAGGGTGGGATACTGCCCAGGGTCAGGGACATGCCGGCCTGGGCTACACAATCTGAGTGGCCCTCTATGTCTCCTTTAATGTATCCCAGGGTGGTATGTCTCCAGTCGTTGACACCAGCATGGGCAATGACCGCGTCATACCTGTACATGCTGCGGAGTGACCTGAGTGCGTGTGTTATGTGGCGGATTCCAGCGCCCGGCAGGCAGCCTACTGTGATCATTCCCTTGTTCAGTCTGGTGGGTGGGACATTGGTGTGTCTGACAGTGGCGTCACCCATTACAAGTGTGTCTGGCAGTGTGTGTGTTGCCTTTGGGGCTCTGACAGTTTAGCACACTGACGTTGAGAACTATGTGTTGCATGTCCTATGTCTTGTGGAGGCAGTTGCTTGTGTGTCTGCTTCAGAGGGCTCGTTAGGTTCGTGACATGTTTTAACAGTGCCTCCAGGTATGTCTTAGTGTGTTCATGTGTTTGATTAGCATTTGCGATAGTCACATGTGACACTGGGTTTGTGGTGTGCATGGTGTCCTTCCCTCCCGCTTGGTCTTGCCGGTCATGGTTTGAGAGAGCACAGCCCCTGTCTGGCTATATAGTTGCATCTGTCACATGTATTATGTTCATTGGGGGAGGTGCGGCTTGTCCGTGTCCATGAGGCACCTGTAACAGTGCCCAGGACGCCCAGATTCACCATCTGAACAGGAGAGGTCGCTAGCAATTGACCCTTCGACATGCCAGAGAACGTGAATGCATTTGCTGTGTAACCGGGTCAGAAGGCACCTATAGGGAAGTGGGTACACAAGGGGATTCTAGGCCAGTGTAGTACTCCATTTAGTATACATGTACTTTACCTATGTAGGAATACTATGGGAGCAGGTGCAGAGCTTTTGTGATATAGAGAACAGACAGTCGGGATTGCAAGAAGAGAGGTTATACACATAAACCTGCGGAGCACGGAGCCGGATACAGTGTAACGTTGCTTACACGGTACATGACGCACATGTCCACACATATACTGCACCTGACACCTGTGGTCGGTTCCACAGGCTACGGTGGACAGAGACATCACATACATGGCATGACACAGTACAGGTATGGTGACATTCTGCAGGTGTCGTACGCAGTGTGCTGGCTACTGACCACAGGTGTCACCTGTCAGCTGTGGTGCACGGTGTGCAGCAGTCGGATGCTGTACCAGTACAGGAATATGCCCGCAATCGCGGTGCGTACACCTCTATGGCACACACACCATTGTGTGCAGATGGGGACACCTGTCTGTGTGGTCAGCACCCTCACAAGACAATGCACCCACACGCCATGTCACAGGGGGTGGTCTTGCACAGGTGGCCAGTAAGGCTCACAGGTATGGCATTGACAGGGCTGTACAATGCAGCACCAGTACGGGATGGTCACCCTGTGTGGTCAGTGTCCAGTCACAACACTATATCTGCATACACCCTCACAACAGGCAGCAGACATACACACATGTTGACACACTGACATGGTGGTGGCCACACATGTCTACACGGAGGGATGACGTGTTGCATGTACTGCACCATCCACATCGATGCACCCCACACTGATGTAGGTACAGATCTCTACCATGGTGTACAGTGATGTGTGGCACATGGCACATAGTCCCCTGATCTGTGGCATACATGGGCACACATTCCTGCACATATGTTGGTGCTAGGAATGCCACACCTGCTACATGGGATATGTGCAGGCATGCAGCGGTATGTGGTGCATCCTGCGTACTACCACTGTATCTGGCAGCTGTGCCAATATCTGCACTTGGGAGGTGGTAGGGGTTACAGTGGCAATGTGACATATGGTCGATGACGCATGGCAGATGGGTATGCATCATGGCAGCGCTGTCATGTAAAGGCGACATAGCAGACTGTATGCACATGGCAGGGTAGGATGGTGTGTGACACACCTGTGACCAGCACCTGCACACATGCATGTGGACAGGTGTTTAAACACATGGTGTACACACAGACTGCCATGCGTGCTGTTACTATGCCACCATATGACGGCCCCCATGATGGGTATGCATGTGGTAGGGAGTTGCAACTGTGTTACGGACACTGGACACCGCTCATGCACGGCTGCACCGTGCACAGTACACGTGTCACATGTATCCCCTGTTGCCATGTGTGTATGCATTGCTACGTTGTGACATGTGTGTCAACATACATGGAACATGGACTGTGGTATGGTATCACAGCTGTCACAGGCAAACTGTACAAGGGTATGTGTCCCAGTGAACACCGCTACACCCTGTAGGGGGTGCATACCACAGACATGTGTCCGCCTTCCCTTCGTGTGTGTATTACCGCGTACGCCTGTGTTATGCATGTGGTACATCACAGGCTTCGTATGTGTCCTGCGTGCAGTCCATGCACACAGCCAGGAAATCACATATGTGACATATCCGGACATTGTTTCACTGTGGTACAGCTGCAGTCATGTGTCATATCTGTGTCAGGCCCGTGGTATGTGTGGAGCACGCCTGTCCATGTATACTGGTATGGGTGGACTACATCACACCTGTGGGATCATTGATAGTACATGTGTACTCTGCACGATGGACGTACACCGCCACATAGTCTTCTGGACATATGTCACATGCAGTTGCTGGACCATGAGGCATACTGCTGCACCGATGACATGGTGCTGGCATAGCAGCTACAGTGTTCACTACAGTGTGTACATGTTCAGCCTGCACCCGTGACGCCTGTGCTGTCATCTGTGTGTGTACGTGTGACTGCATGTGTGTCCACCCTGTGCGTGTGTATGGGTTTACCTGGCCGTGACTTGCGGTGTGTGCACTCCGTCTGCATGCCGGACGGCGCGTAGCACATACTACGTGTGTGAGCATGGCCGGGTTGCTGTTGTGTGGGTGGACACACACAACGGTCCACATTCTGCCTCCCATGATTCCGCCCCATGTGTATGCATGTCTGCACTGTGCAGATTCTAAGTGTCTGAGCATGCCCAGTAAGCAGCTGTGTAGATGGACACACAGTACAGTGCACACCGCGCCCGTCTGCATTGATACCCCGTGTGCATGCCTGTTTCCTCTCCGCAACTGCCATGTCTGTGGCATGGCCGGGTTGCTGTTGTGTGGGTGGACACATACGACGGTCCACATTCTGCCTCCCATGCCGTCGCCCCATGTGTATGCATGTCTGCACTGTGCAGATTCTAAGTGTCTGAGCATGCCCAGTAAGCAGCTGTGTAGATGGACACACAGTACAGTGCACACCGCCCATCTGCATTGATACCCGTGTGCATGCCTGTTTCCTTCGCAACTGCCACATCTGTGGCATGGCCAGGTTGCTGTTGTGTGGGTGGACACACGACGGTCCACATTCTGCCTCCCATGCCGCCCCATGTGTATGCATGTCTGCACTGTGCAGATTCTAAGTGTCTGAGCATGCCCAGTAAGCAGCTGTGTAGATGGACACACAGTACAGTGCACACCGCGCCCGTCTGCATTGATACCCCATGTGCATGCCTGTTTCCCCTTCGCAACTGCCACGTCTGTGGCATGGCCGGGTTGCTGTTGTGTGGGTGGACACACGATGGTCCACATTCTGCCTCCCATGCCGTCGCCCCATGTGTATGCATGTCTGCACTGTGCAGATTCTAAGTGTCTGAGCATGCCCAGTAAGCAGCTGTGTAGATGGACACACAGTACAGTGCACACCGCGCCCGTCTGCGTTGATACCCCATGAGCATGTCTGTCTCCCCTTCGCAACCGCTAGGTGTGAGGGCATGGCCAGTACACCATTCGGGGGTACACACTACAGTCGGCACCGATGTCTGCTACTAGGCGTGTAGCCATGGCCAATGACATCCTGCATAGCCATGGTGACCATCCAGGTGACTCATATGTGGTTGTTATGCCACAATGGCTGCCTACATCCTGCACGCCGGATGCCCTCTCATAGGGTATACTGTATGTGGTGCTTCCCGTATTCATGTCGTGATGTACTTGCTCCGTAGTTAGTTGGTATTCCCGACTGCAGCACTACCGTGTTACTGTACGGCCACCTTGGGATGGTAACATGCTGTGTGACTGCGCACTCTGTCTTCATTCCCTATCGGCTGCCTTGCCTCTGCAGATGATACCACCCACCTACGGGATGCCTCCTGACAGTGCTGTGCTCAGTAATCTCGGTAGCGCGTTCTGTAAATGCATCATGCTGTAGTGTGTTCATGTAGGTAGGCGTAGGTTCGACTCCTGCCCCTTCCCTGTGTGTGTGTGTGTGTGTGTGTGTGTGTGTGTGTGTTTCCAGCTGCCTCTGCAGATGAACATGCTTTTAGACGCTTCGCAACACATACCTTGGCTATTGTCAGCTATTCCCTTACGGATGATGTCACCCGCCTAGAAGTATGCCTCTGACAGCACTGTGCTCAGTAATCTCGGTAGCGCATTCTGTAAATGCATCATGCTGTAGTGTGTTCATGTAGGTAGGCGTAGGTTCGACTCTACCTTCCCTGTGTAAGTGTGTGTGTGTGTGTGTGTTTCCAGCTGCCTCTGCAGATGAACATGCTTTTAGACGCCGCAACACATACCTTGGCTATTGTCAGCTATTCCCTTACGGATGATGTCACCCGCCTAGAAGTATGCCTCTGACAGCGCTGTGCTCAGTAATCTCGGTAGCGCGTTCTGTAAATGCATCATGCTGTAGTGTGTTCATGTAGGTAGGCGTAGGTTCGACTCGGCCCTTCCTGTGTGTGTGTGTGTGTGTGTGTGTGTTTCCAGCTGCCTCTGCAGATGAACATGCTTTTAGACGCTTCGCAACACATACCTTGGCTATTGTCAGCTATTCCCTTACGGATGATGTCACCCGCCTAGAAGTATGCCTCTGACAGCGCTGTGCTCAGTAATCTCGGTAGCGTTCTGTAAATGCATCATGCTGTAGTGAGTTCATGTAGGTAGGCGTAGGTTCGACTCGGCCCTTCCCGTGTGTGTGTGTGTGTGTGTGTGTGTGTGTGTGTGTGTGTGTTTCCAGCTGCCTCTGCAGATGAACATGCTTTAGACGCCGCAACACATACCTTGGCTATTGTCAGCTATTCCCTTACGGATGATGTCACCCGCCTAGAAGTATGCCTCTGACAGCGCTGTGCTCAGTAATCTCGGTAGCGCGTTCTGTAAATGCATCATGCTGTAGTGAGTTCATGTAGGTAGGCGTAGGTTCGACTCGGCCCTTCCCGTGTGTGTGTGAGGTGTGTGTGTGTGTGTGTGTTTCCAGCTGCCTCTGCAGATGAACATGCTTTTAGACGCTTCGCAACACATACCTTTGCTATTGTCAGCTATTCCCTTACGGATGATGTCACCCGCCTAGAAGTATGCCTCTGACAGCGCTGTGCTCAGTAATCTCGGTAGCGCGTTCTGTAAATGCATCATGCTGTAGTGAGTTCATGTAGGTAGGCGTAGGTTTGACTCCCGGCCCTTCCCTGTGTGTGTGTGAGGTGTGTGTGTGTGTGTTTCCAGCTGCCTCTGCAGATGAACATGCTTTTAGACGCTTCGCAACACATACCTTGGCTATTGTCAGCTATTCCCTTACGGATGATGTCACCCACCTAGAAGTATGCCTCTGACAGCACTGTGCTCAGTAATCTCGGTAGCGCGTTCTGTAAATGCATCATGCTGTAGTGAGTACATGTAGGTAGGCGTAGGTTCGACTCCCGGCCCTTTCCCATGTGTGTGTGTGTGTGTTTCCAGCTGCCTCTGCAGATGAACATGCTTTTAGACGCTTCGCAACACATACCTTGGCTATTGTCAGCTATTCCCTTACGGATGATGTCACCCACCTAGAAGTATGCCTCTGACAGCGCTGTGCTCAGTAATCTCGGTAGCGCGTTCTGTAAATGCATCATGCTGTAGTGAGTACATGTAGGTAGGCGTAGGTTCGACTCCCGGCCCTTTCCCGTGTGTGTGTGGGGTGTGTTCACAGCTTCCCTAGTAGAGTGTAGTTATTTTAGATGCTTGGCAACACATACCTTGGCTATCTGCGGCTATTCCTTTATGGATGTTGTCACCCACCTGGACATGTGCCTCTGACGGTGCTGTGTTCGGTGGTCCACGTAGCGTGTTCCATACCTGTGTCATACTGTTGTGCGGTTGGGTATGTGGGGGTGTGGTCAATCACCATGCCTGCCAGATGTGTGTGTGTGTCTATGCTCCCAGCCGCATGGGTTCATAGGGTATGGCTTTAGAGTTTCCGCAGAACACTCATATCCTGCCGCCATCCCTGTGTTTGTGGATGGTGAGACGCAGCTCGTGGACTGCCTGTGTGCCTGCTGTGGTTGGCGACCTCCGTAGCGTGTTCTCCACGTGCACCCTGCTATGGTGTGGTGGGGTGGTGCTGTGTACATTACACTCACGGCCTTGCCACATGTGTCCGTCTGTATCTCTGTCGTTGTATATCTACATACCTATGTTGTGCCCATAGCGCTGCTCTTGCATGGACAGCTGTCTGTCCCATGTATCGCATATTTGCACGGCTGACACATAGAACTGTGGTACGATGCATATCCACTCATTGTCCATGCAACGTCCGTATTCCAGAACACCCTAGAGACATCTGCTGGATATCGTGGCAGACAGCTATCCTTGCTGTACTGACACTGTACCCGTACACGCCATAAACCTTGTGTATAATTGCCTATTTATGGTGTGTGTATGTCTAACTGTGCTGTATGCATGGTCGTGTGTGTCCCGCTATAGCCATCTGTGCAGGTGTCGCCACTATGGGTAATCCTTGTGAACCGCTGTTTCATGTGCACTTCTGCACATACCTGCAGACCGTACTACCCCTCCTACGGCAGCAGCCTTAGATCGACCGCTGCCCTAGGCTATAGGGCTCCATGGCGAACACCACCACAACACATGGTGCCCCCATCCTGGTGTACCTACATGACATACCTACTAGACAGGTGGCCCTACTAGTGCGGCGCCCTAGGCAGCCGCAGGATTGGCGTATGCCTACGGCCGGCTATGAGCACATCACAAGGCATACGTTTACATTCAGTGTTTTACGAAGGCTAGGTTATAATACCAGAGGGGGGAACCTCATCAACTATGCTTTAGAATGCGGATTTAGATGGATTATTAGGTGGAGGGTTGACCACACACCAGGGCTGACTGATGAAACACTGATGAAGCCTCTTTTGAGAAGCAGGTGGCTTAAACCCCGTAACAGGAATGTAGTTTAGGTACAGATATACAGTTAACACACATTAGTCCACTCTTTCAGTTGTTTACCACTGTATTACATTGATATGATATACATATCTTCTATATATATTGTTAGATCTTTGATTGATGAGTATTAGGCATAGTACAATATCATATAATACATGTGTTAATAGGATGTTTTTGGAGATGTTAATATATGTGTGTGTAGCTAACATTGCGTCTGTGCTTTATATGCTGTGGTTAAATGTTCATTGTTTGCTGAGAAATTGACCAATGAAAGTGTAAGGGGGGATATTTAAAGCATGGATGCTTTTATGTTATGTGTAAGTCTGACGGAGCCTACGGGTGAAAGCGCTTACATGTCTATGAATGAACCTTTGTATACCATTTGTGACCTGTCCTGGACAATGTCTACGTTGACTGTTTCATCTACCTATGTGTTTTGGATTGTGTGCCATCAGGTGCCAGCGGTTCTTTGATGTTGATTAGGTGTATTCCATGGTCAATTGACATTAATCCTATTAATTCACTGAAGGATGTTCTTTATAAGTGGGAACGCCATAGTTTAACCATCCTATGACCTTCCTAGCTGAAGTTGTTAGTGTGCCATTGGTATGTGTTCCACAGGTCGCCCATTTGTTCCGCGGTATGGAAGCGAGTGATCCCCATTTTGGTGCTGGCAGATTGAGTGCTGTGTATGCCGGTATTCGCACGGCGGTCTGGCTTTGTATGGGGAGTGTCTACTGTAGTCCCTATCTGTATTTCCTGTGTTATGCCTTACTGCAGCTGTGTAATTCCACCAGGTTTGCAGTTATGGGTGCCATCTTGGTCGTACGCTTGTCCATCCATGGGAATTGCCTACTGGACACTGGTATAGGGCAGTACACATTTCACACCTGCATTTAGCATTATCCGGTGGATGCTTTGCATTATTAGTGGGGAGTAAGGCATGTGCTATACCCACATCCCTCCCACGGGGCGGGACAACGGATTATCTGCCAAACAACACCGAGCCCCATTTCTGCATACCCACGATCCCATGGCTGCAACCCTCGACGGTACCCATTACACATCCTTCATGTGTGCGGGACTGGGATGTGGACGCACTTCTATGGACTCGACCATCTGGGGATTTCTGTTCATATGTCCTGCATTTCATGGACACTTGTCATCAACCTTAAACACGCTGGTGGTGCATATGTCTAGCTGTGCCGTAGTCATGGCTGTTACTCCTTCAGGGTCGCTCGCTCGCAGCTGGTAGATATTGCATAGGGTTAAATTTTTGGGGTCCTACAATGGACACCAATGTGCATATGTAAAGTGTAGAACTTGTTGGACTGTGTCCATCTGGCCAGTGGTTTTGACTGCTGCTGTATGTTCCCCAATCGCGGATGTCTGTTTGACTACCCATATTATGTAGTGCTACGAAAACCAGGTTTTTCTAAACTGAACCCAAATGGTGTAAATCCAATGATGCAGGTTAGCAACTGCTTTAACTAATCCTCAGAAGTCCCAATAGGAAATATCCGCCACTGTATTGTCAATATAACACAACCAAAACATGTAGATCCTATTAATTCATTGAAGGATGTTCTTTATAAGTGGGAACGCCATAGTTTAACCATCCTATGACCTTCCTAGTTGACGTTGTTGGTGTGCCATTAGTATGTGTTCCACAGGTCGCCCATTTGTTCCGCAGTATGGCAGCGAGTAATCCCCATTTTGGTGCTGGCAGATTGAGTGCTGTGTACGCCGGTATTCGCACGGCGGTCTGACTTTGTATGGGGAGTGTCTACTGTAGTTCCCATCTGTATTTCCTGTGTTATGCCTTACTGCAGCTGTGTAATTCCACCAGGTTTGCAGTTATGGGTGCCATCTTGGTCGTACGTTTGTCCATCCATGGAAATTGCCTACTGGACACTGGTATAGGGCTGTACACATTTCACAGCTGCATTTAGCATTCTCCGGTGGATGATTTGCATTATTAGTGGGGAGTAAGGCATGTGCTATACCCACATCCCTCCCACGAGGCGGGACAACGGATTATCTGCCAAACAACACCGAGCCCCATTTCTGCATACCCAGGATCCCATGGCTGCAACCCTCGACGGTACCCATTACACATCCTTCAGGTGTGTGGGACTGGGATGTGGACGCACTTCTATGGACTCGACAATCTGGGGATTTCTGTTCATATGTCCTGCATTTCATGGACACTTGTCATCAACCTTAAACACGCTGGTGGTGCATATGTCTAGCTGTGCCGTAGTCACGGCTGTTCACTCCTTTTAGGTCTCTCGATCGCAGCTGGTAGATGTGGCGTACGGATCAATTTTTGGGGTCCTACAATGGACACCGATGTGCATATGTAAAGTGTAGAACTTGTTGGACTGTGTCCATCTGGCCAGTGGGTTTAACTGCTGCTGTATGTTCCCCAATCGCGGATGACTGTTTGACTACACATATTATGTAGTGCTACGAAAACCAGTTTTTTCTGAAATGAACGCAAATGGTGTAAATAAGATGATGCAGGTTAGCAACTGGTTTAAATAAACCTCAGAAGTCCCAATGGGAAATATCCGCCACTGTATTGTCAAAACTAACACCACCAAAACATGTAGATCCTACTAATTCATTGAAGGATGTTCTTTATAAGTGGGAACGCCATAGTTTAACCATCCTATGACCTTCCTAGTTGACGTTGTTGGTGTGCCATTAATATGTGTTCCACAGGTCGCCCATTTGTTCCGCGGTATGGAAGCGAGTGATCCCCATTTTCTTGCTGGCAGATTGGGTGCTGTGTACGCCAGTATTCACACGGTGGTCTGACTTTGTATGGGGAGTGTCTACTGTAGTCCCTATCTGTATTTCCTGTGTTATGCCTTACTGCAGCTGTGTAATTCCACCAGGTTTGCAGTTATGGGTGCCATCTTGGTCGTACGCTTGTCCATCCATGGGAATTGCCTACTGGACACTGGTATAGGGCTGTACACATTTCACACCTGCATTTAGCATTATCCAGTGGATGCTTTGCATTATTAGTGGGGAGTAAGGCATGTGCTACACCCACATCCCTCCCACGGGGCCGGACAACAGATTATCTGCCAAACAACACCGAGCCCCATTTCTGCATACCCAGGATCCCATGGCTGCAACACTCGACGGTACCCATTACACATCCTTCATGTGTGCGGGACTGGGATGTGGACGCACTTCTATGGACTCGGAACTCTGGGGATTTCTGTCCATATGTCCTGCATTTCATGGACACTTGTCATCAACCTTAAACACGCTGGTGGTGCATATGTCTAGCTGTGCTGTAGTCACGGCTGTCGCTTCTTCTGGTAGAACGATAACAGCTGTATGATATTCCATACGTATCAATTTTTGGGTCCTACAATGGACACCAATGTGCATATGTAAAGTGTAGAACTTGTTGGACTGTGTCCATCTGGCCGGTGGTTTTGACTGACCTTCCTAGTTGACGTTGTTGGTGTGCCATTAGTATGTGTTCCACAGGTCGCCCATTTGTTCCGCAGTATGGCAGCGAGTAATCCCCATTTTGGTGCTGGCAGATTGAGTGCTGTGTACGCCGGTATTCGCATGGCGGTCTGACTTTGTATGGGGAGTGTCTACTGTAGTTCCCATCTGTATTTCCTGTGTTATGCCTTACTGCAGCTGTGTAATTCCACCGGGTTTGCAGGTATGGGTGCCATCTTGGTCGTACGCTTGTCCATCCATGGGAATTGTCTACTGGACACTGGTATAGGGCTGTACACATTTCACACCTGCATTTAGCATTATCCGGTGGATGCTTTGCATTATTAGTGGGGAGTAAGGCATGTGCTATACCCACATCCCTCCCACGGGGTGGGACAACGGATTATCTGCCAAACAACACCGAGCCCCATTTCTGCATACCCACGATCCCATGGCTGCAACCCTCGACGGTACCCATTACACATCCTTCATGTGTGCGGGACTGGGATGTGGACGCACTTCTATGGACTCGACAATCTGGGGATTTCTGTTCATATGTCCTGCATTTCATGGACACTTGTCATCAACCTTAAACACGCTGGTGATGCATATGTCTAGCTGTGCCGTAGTCACGGCTGTCGCTTCTTCTGGGTGGAACGGTAGCAGCTGGATGATATAGCGTACGGATCAATTTTTGGGGTCCTACAATGGACACCAATGTGCATATGTAAAGTGTAGAACTTGTTGTACTGTGTCCATCTGGCCAGTGGTTTTGACTGCAGCTGTATGTTCCCCAATCGCGGTTGTCTGTTTGACTACCCATATTATGTAGTGCTACGGAAACCAGGTGTTTCATAACTGAAAACAAATGGTGTACATCCAAAGATGCAGGTTAGCGACTGCTTTCAATAATCCTCAGAAGTCCCAATAGGAAATATCCGCCACTATATTGTCAAAATAACACCACCAAAACATGTAGATCCTATTTATTCATTGACAGATGTTCTTTATATGTGGGTACGCCATAGTTTAACCATCCTATGACCTTCCTAGTTGACGTTGTTGGTGTGCCATTAGTATGTGTTCCACAGGTCGCCCATTTGTTCCACAGTATGGCAGCGAGTGATCCCCCTTTTGGTGCTGGCAGATTGAGTGCTGTGTACGCCGGTATTCGCACGGCGGTCTGACTTTGTATGGGGTGTATCTACTGTAGTCCCTATCTGTATTTCCTGTGTTATGCCTTACTGCAGCTGTGTAATTCCACCAGGTTTGCAGTTATGGGTGCCATCTTGGTCGTACGCTTGTCCATCCATGGGAATTGCCTACTGGACACTGGTATAGGGCTGTACACATTTCACACCTGCATTTAGCATTATCCGGTGGATGCTTTGCATTATTAGTGGGGAGTAAGGCATGTGCTACACCCACATCCCTCCCATGGGGCGGGACAACGGATTATCTGCCAAACAACACCGAGCCCCATTTCTGCATACCCAGGATCCCATGGCTGCAACCCTCGACGGTACCCATTACACATCCTTCATGTGTGCGGGACTGGGATGTGGACGCACTTCTATGGACTCGACAATCTGGGGATTTCTGTTCATATGTCCTGCATTTCATGGACACTTGTCATCAACCTTAAACATGCTGGTGGTGCATATGTCTAGCTGTGCCGTACTCACGGCTGTCGTGTCTTCTGGTAGAGCGATAACAGCTGGATGGAATTCTGTACGGATCAATTTTTGGGTCCTACAATGGACACCAATGTGCATATGTCAAGTGTAGAGCTTGTTGGACTGTGTCCATCTGGCCAGTGGTTTTGACTGCTGCTGTATGTTCCCCAATCGCGGATGTCTGTTTGACTACCCATATTATGTAGTGCTACGAAAACCAGGATTTTCAAAACTGAAAACAAATGGTGTACATCCAAAGATGCAGGTTAGCGACTGCTTTAAATAATCCTCAGAAGTCCCAATAGGAAATATCCGCCACTGTATTGTCAAAATAACACCACCTAACCATGTAGATCCTATTAATTCATTGGAAGATGTTCTTTATATGTGGGTACGCCATAGTTTAACCATCCTATGACCTTCCTAGTTGACGTTGTTGGTGTGCCATTAGTATGTGTTCCACAGGTCGCCCATTGTATCTGCGGTATGGCAGCGAGTGATCCCCCTTTTGGTGCTGGCAGATTGAGTGCTGTGTACGCCGGGATTCGCACGGCGGTCTGACTTTGTATGGGGAGTGTCTACTGTAGTCCCTATCTGTATTTCCTGTGTTATGCCTTACTGCAGCTGTGTAATTCCACCAGGTGTGCAGTTGTGGGTGCCATCTTGGTCGTACGCTTGTCCATCCATGGGTATTGCCTACTGGACACTGGTATAGGGCTGTACACATTTCACACCTGCATTTAGCATTATCCGGGGGATGCTTTGCATTATTAGTGGGGAGTAAGGCATGTGCTATACCCACATCCCTCCCACGGGGCGGGACAACGGATTATCTGCCAAACAACACCGAGCCCCATTTCTGCATACCCAGGATCCCATGGCTGCAACCCTCGACCGTACCCATTACACATCCTTCAGGTGTGCGGGACTGGGATGTGGACGCACCTCTATGGACTCGACAATCTGGGGATTTCTGTTCATATGTCCTGCATTTCATGGACACTTGTCATCAACCTTAAACACACTGGTGGTGCATATGTCTAGCTGTGCCGTAGTCACGGCTATCAGTTCTTCTGGTAGAACGATCGCGGCTGGATGGTATTGCATAGGGATCAATTTTTGGGGTCCTACAATGGACACCAATGTGCATATGTAAAGTGTAGAACTTGTTGGACTGTGTCCATGTGGCCAGTGGTTTTGACTGCTGCTGTATGTTCCCCAATCGCGGATGTCTGTTTGACTACCCATATTATGTAGTGCTACGGAAACCAGGTTTTTCAAAACTGAAACCAAATGGTGTACATCCAAAGATGCAGGTTAGCAACTGCTTTAAATAATCCTCAGAAGTCCCAATAGGAAAGTATCGCCACTTTATTGTCAGAATGACACCACCATAACAGGTAGATCACGAGCACTTTCGCCCGGTCTTACCGGGCATTTTCAAGTGTAATTAGCTGAAACATATAACTAAATAAATAATAATACATATTTTAATAATAAAGTTAATAATATGTTATTTGGACAATAGCTTCTGCTATTGACATACAATGCTGTGGGTGGTGCCGGTTACCATACATATGGCTTTCTCAAAAGCCGACTTCACATTTCTAAACACTAGTGTGGTCTCCTTTAAGGCCCCTGAGCCAGTGGTGAACATTACTCAAGCCACTGAATCACTTACATATGCCTTCTACCAGCACCTACAGGACTGCATGGATCAGGCAATCCCTTACACAACTGTGAGTCTTTGTACCAATGCCAAGCATCCAGTGTGGTGTACCCCAGCCATACACAAGCTCTACAATGAAAGGAGGTAGCTACTACAAGACAGAGCAGACTCCTTGTGAGGTATGACACCCTTGCTCATTATATGTGAAGAACTACAAGCTCTCATGACATCATCCAGGGCAGGTCCGACAGATATATCACCAAGGACTCGACAGACAATCATACGGCCTTCTTTAGCTATGTTGGACACCTGGGAGGACACTCCCAGATATGCTCTGACTGGGTTCACAATGATGTGAAGTTTACTGAACATACACACATTGCCAACATACTGGCTGACAGGTTCGGTGAAGACATCTCCACCCCCTCCCCCCCACATGGAGAGATGTCTGTACCAGAAGATTGTGGCCCCCGAATGTTCTGTAACGCACAGGTGGGACATGCTCTCTCCAAGGTAGTGAACACAGCATCCATGGGACCAGATGGTGTCCCGGCTGTGTACTCCACGATCTCATTGAGGAATTAGACCCACAGTTAGGACAGCTGTTTAATCTTAGCCTCACCTCAGGTAACGTACCCAAGTTGTGGCGCACGGCGACTGTAGTCCCACTTCACAGGGCAGTGCCTCCACTGACCCTGGTTATTACCGTCCCATTAGCTTGAGAAGCCTTATCTGCAAAGACATGGGGAAGGATCATACTGGAGCTCATAGATGACGACATAGGGGACTTGCATACTTTGCATCCAACCCAGTTTGGCTTGGTCAAAGGCAGATCATGCATTTAAAACTTGGTTGACGTTTTAGGAACAGTCACCGAGGCCATTGATGAGGGTCAGGCAGTCCATACAGCCTACCTCGACCTGGCAAAGGCCTTCAACACAATACCCCCCTCGGGTATCATTGATAAACCCATCGGCTTGGATGTGAACCCGTACATCGCAGGATGGGTTGCAAACTGGCTAGGTGACACAACCCACACGGTCATAGTTGCTGGCACCATGTCAGACTCACTGCCAGTCACAGGCGGTGTCCCACGGGGCTCTGTCCTGGGTCCACTCTTTTTCTGCATCTACATTTCCAAAGTACAAGCAAACACAGGGGGGTTATGGCTGACATTGTTTGCAGATGACTACGAACTGGGTGCCATAGTGGGACGGACATCTGATACAGATATCCTTCAGAAGGGCCTCACAGATATGGATATCTGCTGCCAGGGACATGGCCTACAGCTAAATGCTGGGTAATGCATAGTCATACCCTTCGGGAAGAACAAGGTTACCCCTAGCTGCCATATAGGTGGCAATCCACTGAGCACAGAGGGAATTATCAGGGATCTGGGGACCCAGGTTGTCAGTCACCATTCATTCGACACACACGTTGCTAACGTGGTTAGGTAGAACTTCTACATTGCCCACCTGATCGTGCAGGGATTCACATCTAGATCAGGGGAGGTCATCGTCTCCTTGTACTCATCACTCATTAGACCTATGATTGAGTACATTGCCCCGTTCGGAAGGTATCTGACCCGACACCTGCAGCAGCTGGGAAGGCCCCATAGGTTCATCGTCAGACGGATGCAGGGTGTCAGGAATTTGTGTTATGCTGCCCAACTGTAAGGACTCCTGCTCCATTCAGTCACATACCACTTGTTCAGTGGTGACCTGTGCCTGACATACGAGGCCATGTCGACCCATATTTGATGACTATGCTTCACCTAATGGATCTACATCCCTCAGAACCACAGGGGCAGGTGACGTGAACCTTGACATGGTCATTAATAGAATGTGTTGGAGGGACAGATACATCACCCAGACACTCACTATGCTGTGGAACAACATCCCAGTACATGTGAGGCAGAGAACCTTGCTGGCCTTGTTCGAGGGGGATCTTGACCAATGGATGGGAGATTGCAGATATACCCCAGGGATTACATCATTGTCACTGCTTGACAGAGGTACAGCAATATAATAGGCATTTTATCTCCGGACTGGAGGGTTGGCAAAGGAAACATAACTATGGGCTAGGGTTATAGCTGCCCTTGGGCATATAGCCTACTATGTACCTATGGACCTATGAACCTATGTTCATAGTTTGTCCCATTCACACTTGTCTATCCCCTATCCTCATTCATATGTGTATATTTCTGTGGTACATGATTGAACTATGTATTACCTGCAGTTATGCTGTCTACAGTGCACATACGTCACGGTTGATTACAGTGTATCTGTGTACCTACCTCTGTGATACTGAGGACTACCACACATCCTTCACAGCATTACATGCATATGTCCATACTATTATTCTTTGGCCTGAGGGGGGTTGTTAGGGCAACGGTTACACGTGTCCCTGTTTGTGCACGTGTCATGGTGGTCTTTGACCAGCCTCCGTTGCTATCGTGGGATGGACGGTAGTGTTGGTGTGTGTTTGGGATGTGTTTCCACTGCCGGTACATCTGTGGGGGGTGGGGTTGGCACATGTTCCTCTTTGCAGGGAGCCCCATCCTGGACATTTGTGTCATGCGTCAACACTTGGCACATGCCATATGTCCTGTGCTATTCCCACAGTCGTGTATGCCTTCCTGCATTACTACTGTGTGTTACTGGCTGTTTGTATCTGGTACACATGGCTATTATGGTGGATAGCTTGGCCTATTCCCATGCTATGACATACCCATTCATCCAGGCATATACATGTTATTCCATCCTTTGCGTTGGCCGTGGGTGTTTGGCCATCCGGCAACGCTATTCTCAACGTGTGATGTCCCACCTTCACCTTCTGTGCCTGTGGCACCCTGTTGGGGCGTCCTGCTTGGTGGGCAGATGTTCCGCCATATGTGTTGTGTTTGACATGTCTGCATAGCTAATCATCAGTACGGTGGCTGAACATACTGCCTTGTCCAGATGTGTACAGTTATGGGCACCGTGGCGTGTGCACACCTATGGGGTTTCGACAGGTCCATACCACATGCGGGATGTACACATTCTGCCGACACATTCACATGCAGCCATTTGGATATCTGTACCTGAGGTGGGATGTTAACATGTGGGGTACATATTTGCCCGTGGCACTGCCTAGGACAATACTTCTTACTACATTTCAGGTATACCCATTGTGTGTAGGTGTGCAGCTGCGCAAGGCTGCTAGCTGGGTTGGGTGCACGGTCGTACATGGGTGCGGGTTACATGCTATGATCGGGCTGTTGTGTATTACATTTGCATGCATGGGTTCTGCTTCTGGATATTACGCTTAGGCATCGCCGTCCTATGTGTATCGACGGCACGTTGCTGGGTGTAGTACATGTTGCTATGCACATGTTTGTCTGTGTTTAGGGTATCTGGTTTCCTTCTTGTTGTTATATCGACACGGCTACCCGGCTGTGTACTCTCACTACTGCTGGTGACCATGCCCATGTGGCTACTTCTATGTAGGTGCGGCGCGCTGACATGCTGCAGTACACCTTCACTGGGTATGCCCACTGACAGTGCATTGCGTGACGGACACGGTATTACACGTATCCTTTGTTCCTTGGACGGGTACAATTTGGACTTCGTGGGTTAATGTTTGGTTCTCCGTTTTGTGTGAACGGGTACTATGTTGCATACTCTGTGTACGTTTCATTATCCACGGACCCTGGCTGGTGCAGTTACTATTGCAGGCGGCCTGTGGAAGTCAGCACTTTAGGTTGCTCATCGCCTGCCGGCTTGGCCACGCCTACGGCCGCATCCTACTTGGGCTCGCTCACGTGCCCTCCGCACGTGTCTGTGGTTGCGGCGCGCACTCATTACTATGCATATGGCGCTGCTACGCCGATTATTCACTGCACTGCCGGCGCAAGCCTTACACCGGCCTTGCGCCGAGCTTCATGAATCCCGGGGACACATTAATTAATGTACTTTATGAAACATCGGTTGCCATGCACATTAATAATACAGTGTCATTTTCCATTTTCAAAATTATGCCATTTTCCCAACCCCAAGTCTGTAATCCTCTTTCGTCATAGATTTTAGTAGTGTGTAACACTTTACATATTGTTAACAAATATTCACTCAGTTTTTTTTGCTTCCACTTCAATTCTAAACTGAAACAAAATTATTTTTGTTTTGTTTGCCTGAAAAAGGCTTGCACTACATATTCTGATCATGGAAAGTCTGCTTTCTTGTTTTCATAGCCCCCCCCCCCAAAAATTTTCCATGGCCTAATCAGTTTCAAAAAACAAGTCACAAAAAGTTTCTTTGTTAATTAAAATGAGAGCTCTTATCTCTTAGGATCATAGGAAGTTACTATATTGGCCCTGAGGCCCTTACAAGCCTAGCCAACAATTTAGCCCATGTTCCAACAACTCAGCACCTGATGCCTCTGTCAAGCAGGGACACAGGTGGAATCCCACAGGTGTATTTTCTGTTCCTCGTCCAGTTATCCAGGTTCTATTTAAAAAGGGTTGGTGAGGTAGTCTGCTTGACTTGGAGAGGGAATCTGTTCCACAGAAGGGGGAGTCTCCAGGACACAAATCTGTCCTGCCAACAAATCATAGTGATGTCACAGACCAGGTTGAGGTCACACATACAGGTTACTTGAGTGGAGCTTGACTTGCAGATCTGCAGCAGTCCCATCAAGGCGGGGTCTGAAATTACTTTGTATGCCAGACAGAGTCACCTCTGAGGAGTCTGTATGAGACTGAGTAGAGGGACAGGGCTTTTAGCCTATCTGTGTAGGGTAGATGTTTGAGGCCATGGATTCTCCTGGTGAGGAACCTCTGTGGTCTCTCCAACTGCTGCATGTGCTTTGTGAGGTACATGCCGAAAGGGGCATTGTACTCAATAATGGGTCTTATAAGGGAAATGTACAGGGATGCTATGACCTCCTTGTCCCTGGATGAGATACCCTTCCTAATGTGGTGGGCCATGTAGAAAGCTTGTAGTACAAAGGAGGCAATATGGTGGTCAAAAGGTGGTTTGCTATCAACCTGGGTGCCCAAGTCCCCCACAATTGATTGCGTGCTTAGAACCTTGTTATTAATGCGATAATTTGTAGGGACGTCACTCTCCCCAAATGGGGGGTGATAATGCATTTTTTGACATTCAGTTTGAGGCCATGTTTCTGGAACCAGTCATTTGTTTGGGTGAGACCCTCTTGGAGGATGTCCACATCACTAGGGGAATTGATGACAGCACCCAACTTGCAGTCATGTGCAAACTTGGTCAGCCATAGCCCAGTGCTTTTGACCTGCACCTCAGAAAAGTATGCCCCAAACAACAGATGCCCCAAGACTGATCTCTGGGGTACACTGCTTGTCACGGGTCTACTTCTTCAGAAGGCTTCCCCTATTTTGACTAAGTGAGTTCTATCAGTAATCCAGTTTGCTACCGTCTGGTAACATACAGATTGATGCCTAGTTGAGAGAGTTTATCTGTTACACCTGAGTGGGGAATAGTATCAAAGGCTTTGGCCAGGTCAAGGTAGGAGGTGTGCACTGTCTTCCCCTTGTCCATGGCTTTGGTGACTGTCTCAAAGAATTCAACCAGATTTAACAGGCATGACCTCTGCTTGATGAAACCAGTGTGAGATCAAATGTTTGGAGGTTGCCAATATCCTTGTTAATGAGGTCCATGATAATCTGTTCTATGGCCTTGCAGATCGGGCTAGTTAGGCTGATGGGTCTATAATTTCCTGGATCGGTGGATGCTCCACCTTTGTGGGAAGTGATGACAATGGCTGTCCTCCACTTGGCTGGGATGAAGCTGGTACTCAGACTTTGGTTGAATAGGGTGGCTAAGGGTGCTGCAAGTTCCTGCATGAGTTCATGTAGGATGCAGCCTGGGATGTTATCGGGTCCTATGGAGACTGTATTTTTTTGCCTTTGAGAGGGCAGTGATGACTTGCTCCATAGAGATAAGGGGAGGGGGGCTAGATGCTGAGGATGTTCTGATTTACTGATGGGGGGATAGAGGAGTGAAGTTTTTGCTGAACCTGTCTGCCATCAGGTTGGCTATATCTATGGCGTTTGTGTATGTGGTGTCCTTGACCACCAGTTCTGAGCAGATCTGAGTGCTTCTTTTCAGACTGCGGATATATGTGAAGAAGGCCTTATGATTGTCTTTAGTAGATATGGTCAGTTTGGACTCGAAGTTTGCATTGGAGGGTTTCATTAGTGCTCTTATTTGCTTGTTCATGCTAAGGAAAGATTTCTTCCAATTAGGCACCTGCTCATTCTCAGTCCTGAACAGCAACCTGTTTCTTTTATTATAGAGTTTTATTTATTGCAGATGTCCACCAGACAGGTTTACTCTTCCTTGAGGGGGATGATTTTGTCCTGTCTGGTATTCCTGATTCCATGCAGCTATATAAATGCTTGTATAGTACTTTGGTCTAGGTTTGAGCATTTGTGCCAGTTCCTATGGGGGTGGGGTGGCTGGGCTGTGAAGCTGTTTATACCTTCCCTGAGGAGGTTGTAATCATCTTTAGAGAAGTTTTTCTGTTTGACCCTAGCAAGGGTGTGTGTGTGTGTGGGGGGGGGGGGACTTCGAAGGTGACATAGCAAGTCCAAGATATTATCACCTCTTCAGCTTTTACTGCCAAAGGTGCAATAACATTGCCCCAAACCTCATATCTGTCTAGGCCTTTTTCTTTTTTACTGCTCACCCAAACAACAATTTTTTTCTTTATTTCCTTAAACTCTGTCTTCTCCTTAGTTCCTTCTTTCACCTTTTGAGCATAGGACTTTTTTCTGGACCTTCTCTGGCTCTTTCGGCTTCCCTTTTTCTCTCTCTTCTGTTTTTTACATAATGTCACTGCAGGATACAGCAGCTCCCCTTTTTGCCTCACTCTGGTTAATTGACTCTTCCAGATACTCATCCTGCAACCCTCCTGACTAGAGGGTTGAAATAACACTTTTTTCTGTCAGTTTTGCCTCTGAATCCATCTCCACCACTGCATTTAACTCCATTTCCTTCCCAATCTCCTCTCCATCAGCAAACAACATTTCCTCTGCTTCCACATCTCCTGAAAACAATTCTGGTAGCGATTCTACCATTTTTTCTCAATTTTCAACACACTTCACTTCCAAAATGCTTTAGTTCTCTGCAGGCATGTTTTCTCCCTGTTTCTTCAGGCTGCCTCCATGCCTGGAATGGGAACATGAAGTCAGGATGTAGAACACACAAACTCTTCCCCCTACTACCAAGAGTAGGGGGAAGTACCCTGATGCCCTGGCCAAATTTCCCCTAATAGTATAAATACAGCCTCAGGTCTCATCTGAAAAGAGGCCAGTAGCTTAGTGGGACTTATCTGGTCAGCAAAGGATTAATAAATAAATAAACTGAGAGCCTATATTCCTGTCCTGAGGAGGATGTGCGGTCTCACATACCTTATGTGACTTCTGAATGATACTTGAGGCTATAAAGTTATATGTGATAGCAATAAGTAGAAGGGAAATGAACATGCATTCAGTTTGTAGTATGTTGCATTATGCATCAGTATGCATGATGTCAGTCCTCAACTCTTCTGTCATGTTTATGACCATGGCAATCACTTCAAATAATGACTACTTTCTCTACCTCTCTCCATTGATCTCTCACTCCCACAACTCATAATAAGTGAGAAAGCATCCGGAGTTAGGAGGCCTACCCAGTGAGGTATTGCATCTGAGATTACCAGCGATGAACACTAAAGGAAGAAGGGACAGGGAGGTAGCTTTTGTGGCAAGCTGAATGCTTTGCAGTGACTGTTGGAGACCATAAGGGTGACTGAGAAACTAATGTGTGCACCAGAAAAGCAAGAAAACAAGAAAAAAACAAACAATGCTTTCTGGCTCAGTCTGTATGGTCAACTTTGCAGGAGGCTAGGCTTATATAGGCCCTAGGGCCTGTAGCCTAGTACCTACCTATGAACCTATAAACCACATGTACCATTTATGGACTTTATTTCATGGTGTAACTTCAGAAACTAAAGTATATTTACAATTCACACAGCTAAGGCTAAAAATATTAAAGTTATGAAATGACATTTTATTTACCAGTAAAGCTTACTGATATTGACTGTTCTCAACATTAGAACATTAAACCGAAAATATTACAGTTTCACAGACCATTGTAGCTTGTTTAAATGAATAACTACCTGTTTTGTTTTTGTAACTGTTTAACAGATCCATTTAAGCAATAATCGATGCCTGTCCAACAACTCTGGCTGTTAGCCCTTAGGTTTGGCTCCCTTGTCAAATATTTCCTCATTTGCTAAAAACAAGCATTGATAAAGTGGAAGGCATTAGTTATCTAACTATTACACTGTGAGTGTTTGTAGCCTAAGTGATGTCATATTTTTTAACTTATATTTAATCTTATCAGCTGTCATTCCAACTTATCTAGATCAATGGAAACTGAGAAAGCTAAATCCTTTGTATAGAAAAGGCCAGAGGAATAAAAAGAGTAATTCCAACTGCACAACAAATTGCTGGGTGACTAACTTCATAACCTTTCTGTAAATTGTCCCAAGAGTGGTTTATTAGTCACATTTATTTACTTTTTATCATTTGTAGTTATTAACAGCTTTAAATACCCCTTTCAGTTTCTCACATGCCACATTCATTCTTTCTGTCCTGTCTAGATTTAGCATCATGCATTACTCAACGATGACTTGCTTTTTACAGCCTGTTCTTATTGGCCAGTAGTTGGGAGGATCGTATGAGAGTCTGGAACTGGTGAGCCTTCATCTATGGCTATTTTGAATTTCAAATGTGCTCTAACTCCAGTCCTGTTCAAAAAGTTGGCAAGTGAGCTTTGCCTGCAGCATCAGACCTTATAAACAAATAAGCATTCCCACCCATCCTTACCCTTGGCTAGAGTGTTGTACATTTGTGACAAGCAGTACCACCCTTTGTCCTGTTACCAAAATCTGTCACATCACCTTCCTTCAAGTGGCATTTGGACAATGGGGATGGACCTGCTCTGTCCTTCACACATTCCCATCCCATTCCATCCTGGGTGGCTGCTTCACTGCCAAGGAGTGCTATTCAGGCCTGGTTACATGGTGCTTCCAAAGCTTCATGTATCTGCTCCTCAATGCCTCAGTGCATGTATTAGTTATGTTTTAGATGCAATCATAATATGTGGTTTAGCATAATCACAGTTATTAGAGAAATCTGGGCAGTGGTTTCCTATTGGGTTATATTCTCCTGATTTATTGAAGCCTTTTAATTTTAATTTCCTTGATCATTCAGTTTAATCATTAAAGTTGTTAATATAAGGAATTTGATCCAATACACCTTCTTGGTTTAGACAACAACTAACTGCAGTAATGAACATTTGTTTTGAAGTTTCCAATTACATCTTCTTAATAATTAGAGTAGCAAAAATATGACTAGAAAGCTGAGTGTATCTCTGGTTGGATGAATGGTTGTATATGCCTTAAATACTCTTTATTCTACTGTCTGCCTTTGACAAAGCTCAATGAGATTTTAATAATTTGTGGTTAATTATTAATTTCAGCAAAACTGAGACTGTGGCACTTCCTGTCAGTTGCACATATTCATTAGTCTTCAATTATTATTTTTGGCCCCTTGCCTGCCTGACCATAGCCCCCCTGTGGTAACTGACCCTGAGTCACCCTTTAATTATTTATATATGGCATGGCAGTAGATAGGGAATGTGAATACAGGCATACTCTTGACAAAATCATTGTAAAGTGCAAGTATAAACTTTGCAGTTCAGAAGATTAACAAAAGCCTTGATGTCTTGAGTAAAATTAATAATTTCTAACTTTGGATATCTAAAAGGCAACTGTATCTCATGCTGGTAAAAGTCAACAATGTGTATATGCAACTTGTTTTTTCTGCATTCTGAATGTTGCATATTACAAATGTGATTTTTTTGTCTCGGCTATGCCCAGCCTATTAACAATGGCACTCTGCCTCATCTACAATAGTCAAACCTCAAAAGCAAAAAAAAGTTAATATTTTATAGTTTATGCATTAAAGTTTTTAAAAGATCATGCCTGAATGCAAAGTAGCAAATAAACTTGATTGCACAGAGTAAGATAAATACTAAACTGCAAACTGTTAATTTCAGTATGAAGTGCAGTAGTTATTTTGACAGCTCTCATTTCTTTAGCATACAGTCACAGTTCTGAAATTTCATGTTGTGTGACATTTATAAACTTCATTAATATATATGTGTGTGTGTGTATATATATATATATATATATATATACACACACACACACACACACACACACACACACAGATATATATATATATATATTTTTTATTTTTACTTTGTAATGTTCTAATGTTGCAGTTTTATCAGTTGTCCAAAGTGTACATACTTACTTTTATATGTTGAGTCAGTTTTGCATTCTAACATGCTTTTAACTTTTTTGTCTGTACCTTTATTTAAATAAAATTGAGGCGAACTGAAAAGTGCCATATACAAGATGTCAGATACAAGAAAACATCAGCTGTATAAACCACCAGTCTTTCTAGTTCTCTGCATGTACAACATGCTGTTCTGTTTTTTTTTTCTATTGGCTTATCAAGTAGTTTCTCAGAATCAATTAGCCATATCACCTGCTGGAAAATACAGTTAACTGTGTTTTCTGTATTAAATTTAAAGTTTTAGGAAGGTAACTAATTTCTCTGTTTTATGTAATAACTATTGCTATTCAGCACATTTGCTTCTGTGTTTCAGTAGAATGGTATAGTCACCACAGAACAGATTTTAGCAGTGTATTTCTTTATGCGCTATCCAGACTGATAGTGTATCTGGTTTAATTGTAACAATTTGCTACTCTTTAGGTTTCCTGTTGTATCTTATTTCTTGCTGCTGAATGGTTACTTGTGCTGCTAGTGTTGCTGTTTACTAGGCAGCACCATTACATGTACTCTAAACAACAGCTCAAGTGACCAATGAGTACCGATCATGCATACATGAACATGTATTCCACTGACTTTAAAAGAAAATATCCCCTACAAATAACATTAAACAAGCAAAGCAGGTAGGTTGAGTTGCTTTGTAGACACCTGCAGGACCAAGTAAGCACATAGATGCACTGGAACTTACGTAGTTTAGTGTAATGGTAGTGTTGGAAAAAAGAGTCATGTGACATCTCACATGCACTAGCCATACCCGAATATTAATGGCATACTGCGCTATACACTACATCCAGTTCCTTAAGTGTAATGCTTACAATAACAAACAACAAACCGATTCATGTATTATACTAAGCTATGCTATAGATTAGGGATGTCTCATGAGCTACTTCCATCATTTATTTTATATGAATATGCAACATAGCCATTGCATTGGAGCTACTACAAGTGCCTAAGTGCTGTTTGTTCACTGCCACTTGCTCAAAAAGGCAAATGCTCAACCTCCCAATAACTTAATCTCCTATAAATACATATCCTTCCCAATGCCCTATCCTATAAAACTGTAGAGTCCTACCAGAACTATTAACTCTAACCCTAAAATTCCCTTCTTGCTCCCTAACCCTAAACATCTCTTCTCATTCCCTAAACCTAACCTCCCTCCTGCTCCCTTATCCTTGTTAGGGTACAAAATAATGTTCATACAGCACAGTTGAGCAGAGAATAATGATGTCACACATATGTGGAGACTAGGAAATCAAGGTCCTGTCTCCCTGAGCTACGTAAAACATGAATATTATATGCTATTTCTGATTATATGCAACATTATTGTAATAATTACTGACCAAATAAAAATGAACACTACAGTATCCATTTTGCTAAGATCTCCTGATTCTCTATCTGTGCCTTTCCAATATTAGGCAACAGTTCCTAATTCCAAAAAAGAAAAAGAAGTTAGGTAGTTACCATAATGTTCCATGTCTGTTGTCCATCTCTGCCTTTATTCTCACTGATCGGGTTGGATCAGATCCTTCGCATTCATCTCAGTCTTTATCAAAGCTCAAGGCCTTCAACAAGCTCATGGGGGGGGCTCTCTGTATCCCAGAATGCACCGCATTACCTCAGATCTTGTTTGCCAGTTAGAAAAAAATATATTCTTGAGAAAAGAGGATGTTAGAGCCTTATCCAGATAAGCAGATAAGAAGAAACTATTTCTGAAGTCGTGGAGTCCATAATAGTCCAATTAGTATAACCCGGTCTGCCAGGCTCACAGGTAGGGGGAAGGTGGGTAGGTTATGAGAATAAAGGCGGAGATGGACAACAGACATGGAACGTTATGGTGAGTACATAACTTCTTTATGTGATGTTGTCCAATCTCGCCTTTATTCTCACTGAAGGGCAGCACCCCAAGCTACCTAAATCTTGGGTGGCTCATGGAAAAATATTCCTGAGAACCATAGACCTAAATGAAGCCCTATTCCTGGAGGCCAAGTCTACTTTGTAATGCGTAATATAGGAATGAGGTTTGCCCATGTGGCTGCTGCACATATGCTGTCCATGGAGGCTCTCGATAACAAAGCTGAGGAAGTAGCAATTGCTGTAGTTGAGTGAGTTTTGACTTATTGTGGAAGCTGCTTGTTCTGGAATTTGTAAATAAAGGTTATACATTCTGAAAGCCATTTAGATAAAGTTACTTGGATACTCACAGTCCCTTTCTTGTATCAGAAAAGGAGACAAAGAGCGGTTCAGACTTTCTGAAATCTTCAGTTCTGTTCAAGTAAAAGTGTAATTGTTTATGAACATCTAGCAAATGTAACATATATTCTGCCTTATTTTCAAATTTTGGAAAAATTACTGGCAATTCAATGGATTAAGATTATTTTCTGAAACAACTTTTGGAAAAAAAGAAGGATTAGTTCGTAATGAGACCCTGTCCTTGTGAAATACCAAATATGGTGGTTTGATAGATAGCACCTATAGCTCTGAAACTCTTCTTGCTGATGTAACAGCCACTAGAAAAAAAAACTTTAATTCACAATTGGCTGCTGATTCAAAAGGGGGGATGATTATACGAGACAAAATAAAGTTTAAGTCCCAAGGGGGAGATTGATTCTTGTATGGCGGCCTCAGTAAAGCTGTCCCTTTAAGAAAAGCTTTACAGAGTTTGTTAGACATAATAGAAGAACCATTATCTCCTAAATGGAAGTTTGAAATCGCTGACAATTGAACCCTGATAGTAGCTGTAGCAGCTCTTTCATTGAAAAGCTTTGCTAGAAAATCTAAAATGAAATGTAGAAGAGCAGTAAAAGGAGCAACATGTTTTGAGTTTGCCCAAATCACAAATATCTTCCATTTTCCTTTATAAAGTTTCCTTGTGGAAGCTTTGTGGGAAGAGATCAAAAGATGTCTCACTGGTGATGAGAGAGAATGATACCTGGCTGTTAATGGAATTGGATCAGCCAAGGTTGTGTAGATTGGGATGAACCATTCCTGAAGCATGTGTCAAAAGATCTGGAACTGGGTCCAATATCCATGGTTATTCCTGAAAATGAGGCCAAAGACAGGGGAACCAAATTTGTTGGGGCTTGTAGGGGGCAATTAGAATTATGGCTGACTTCAACAAACTTGCTTTCTGTATTACCTTGGGAATCAGGTGTGTTGGTAGGTAAGCATATAGGAGTCCCGGGAGCCAATCATGTACAAGTGCATCCTTCGGGATCTCCCACTGAGGGAGGATTAGGGCAAAGTAGTTGCTGCATTTGGCATTCCTGGATAAGGCAAATAGATCGCAGCAAAGCTGGCCCCATTTTCAGAAGATCTCTTCTGTAATTTTTTGCTTGAGGGACTCGTGAGCCATTAGAATAGCTATGCTCAACCTGTCTCCTATCACGTTGGATTTTCCCAGTATGTGTGCTGCAATTAGAAAGCGATTGGAAGAAATTGCCCATTGCCACACCCTTAGGGCTTCCTTACTAAGGGGGTAATATCTGATTCCTCCGTGTTTATGTACCAGCCTATAGACATGTTGCCTGACTGGACTGCTTTTGTCCCTAGAGGGAGAGAGTCTTGAAGGGCTTGCAACACTAAAAGCACCACTCTCATCTCTAGGACATTTACGTGCAGATGGGTTTTGTGAGGGTGCCAGGTGCCCTGGACTGTCTGTTCCAGATAATGCCACCCCCAGCCCTATCTGGGAAGTGTCTGTGGCCACCATAGCTCGAGGTTGGGGAAGTATAAAGGGACAGCCTTGAGTTACCTGAGGTGATTGAATTCACCATAAAAGGTCTTGTTTGCAAGAATTTGTTATCAAAATCTTGTGAGTCACTGGACGTTCTAGGAGAGACCACTGTGTCAACAGCAACCATTGAAGTAACCTCATGTGAAGGAGTGCTAACATTGGCAAAACAGTTGAAGTTGTCATCATGCCAAGTACCTGAATTACAAGTTTGGCAGGTGCTCATTTCTTCCTTATTAAACTCTTTACCTGACGTTGTAAAGTATATATCCTTTCTGGAGTAAGACTTGCCATCATCCTTTGTGTGTCTAACTCTGCTCCTATAAAATTCAATTTTTAACAGGGTTTTAAAGCAGATTTTGCATAGTTTAGACTTGAACAGGTTTGTAATGTAGTCTCTCTGGCCTGTAACAGAAGATGCTTGGCTGGGGCAGTTATGATCCAGTTGTCTAGATATGGAAACACCCGGAATCCTTGTCATTTCAGGTGAGCTGCCACCAATGCCATGCATTTGGTGAACATTCTGAGGGTTGTAGTGAGACCAAAGTGCAGAGCTCGAAACTGATAATGACTGGCTCCTAGCCAGAAGAGCAACACTTTGACTGTCTGTCTATTTTTATGTGGTAGTACGCATCTTGGAGATCTAAAGAGCAGATCCAATTGTCTTTTTCTAGAAACAGAAGTATCAATTGCATTGTAACCATCTGGAACTTGCCGTTTTTTACTGGTTTGTTTAATTTGCTGAGATGTAAGATTGTTCTCCAGTCTCCCATTTTCTTTGGAACTGAAAAGAATCTTGAGTAAGTTCCTGATCCTCTTTGGTCTTCTTGTATGACTCTTTTTTTTTAGCAACTTTGAAACGTCTAAGGTTGCTTGTTCCACTTGAGTAGGTGGAATGTCTGAAACTCTTGTATTTTCAGAAACTGGAAGGGAAAAGGAGATAATAGAATCTCTGGATGTTATTATTTGCACCCATTTGTTATGTCTAGCCAGATTTGAAGGTGCAGAGATAATCAACCCCCAGTTGCCTCCAGAGGTGGACAGTCGGGCCTCCCTTCAGGAGAACTGAAAGGGCCTTCCAAAGAAAGTTTCTCTAGAGCTCTGATTTTGCGGGCCTCCTCTGCCACATGGGTGGCATCTTCCATTGTTACTCCCCCCTCTGCCTCTGAGGGAGCTTTCACCCTGTGTGTCTGGGAAAGACTTTTGAGATTTCTTGAACCACATCTTTCCACTACCTGTCTTTCCTTTGGGAAAGGGTCTAGTATGAGTGGAAAAATGTACTCCAATGGCAGATAAAGTCTTGCCCTCTTGTTCACACCTGGTGAGGGCTTCTTTTACTTTGGGCCCAAACAAAGAAGAGCCATCAAATGAGGCATTAACAAAGGAAGAATTGAAGGGCTCTGCGAAATCGCAAAGTGTCATTCAGGCCTGCCTCCTAAGAGAAATACCTGAACCCATACCAATACCTGAAATAAGTCCAGCACTTGCTCAGACCTAATAGCAAGCACTAATATACCCCGACACTTGATTGCCCAGCAGGGCAAGGCTCTTTATCCACCCCTCACCAACCAAGCAACTAAGCAGCTCACCCTACTATTCAGGCATGACCAAAGGGCAACTTCAGGTGTACTCTCCAGTTCAGCTGGTGAACCTGGGTATCCTGAGGCAATGTTACAACTGCCTCATGTACACAGCCAACCCTCTCCTCCTACCACAAAACACTAACATAACATATAATATGCTACCAAGAAAGGAGGGGGGGTATCCATATTCATCAAGGACACCCACACCTCAAGACTGGTGGCAACGCACGATGCATCGGAGACCATCCAGGTGCAATTAACCATAGGCAAGACTGCTCTGCAAATTGTAGCATGTTACAGGCCACCCTCACAAACTCAGGAACCTCACATGGCCTTCCTGAAAACACTAGAGGGGATAAATGTATCACCAAACACCATCATACTAGGTGACTTCAATTACCCTAATATAGACTGGGAACACTACTCAAGCCCAAACACCCTAGCCCAAAAGTTCCTGGAATTCATAAACTCAAATGCCATGGAACAACTAGTCACCATCCCCACAAGAGGAGAAAACATACTTGATCTCATCATCACGAACATGGGAGCACAATGTTCAACACCGGAAGTATACCCCTCACTGGTGAGATCAGATCACAAACTAATCTCGCTGGAGGTCCTCATCCCACCCCCACCTGAAATAAAAAAGACCACAGTAAAGAACTTCTCGAAAGCCGACTTCACACTTCTAAAGACTAGTGTGGTCTCCTTTAAGGCCCCCGAGCCGGCGGAAAACAGTACTCAAGCCGCTGAATCACTTACAAATGCCTTCTACCAGCACCTGCAGGACTGCATGGATAAGGCAATCCCAAGCAAAACAAAGACTCTTTGTACCAAAGGCTTGATCACTATAAGTAAAAAACTAAGAGCTCTCATAAAATCATCCAAAGCAAATTTTGAGAGAAAAATAGCTAAAGACTCAAAAGACAATCATAAGGCCTTCTTTAGCTATGTTAGAAACCTGGGAGGAAACTCCCAGATATGCTCAGAACTAGTTCAAAATGATGTGAAGATTACTGATCCTACAGACATTGCCAACATACTGGCTGACAGGTTCAGTGCAAACTTCTCCCCTCCCCAAAAGGAGAGATATCTATACCAAGCGATTGCAGCCCCCAAACATCTCCAACGCCCAAGTGAGAACTGCTCTCTCCAAAGCAAAAAACACAGCATCCATGGGACCTGATGGTGTCCCGGCTGTGTGCTCCACGAACTCAACGAGGAATTAAACCCACAGCTAGGACAGCTGTTTAATCATAGTCTTACCTCTGGATACGTACCCAGGGAGTGGCGCACTGCAACTGTGGTCCCACTTCACAAAGGCGGTGCCTCCACCGACCCTGGAAATTACCGGCCCATTAGCTTGACAAGCCTTATCTGCAAAGCCATGGAGAGGATCATAATGGACCTCATAAATAAAGACATAGGGAATTTGCAGACTTTGGATCCATCCCAGTTTGGCTTTGTCAAAGGCAGATCATGCCTTCTAAACTTGGTTGACGTTTTCGAAACAGTCACCAAAGCCATTGATGAGGGAAAGGCAGTCCATACAGCCTACCTCGATCTGGCGAAGGCCTTAGATACAATACCCCACTCGGGTATCATTGAAAAACTCATCAGCTTAAATGTTAACCCATACATCACAAGATGGGTTGCAAACTGGCTGAGTGACAGAACCCACAGGGTCAGAGTTGCTGGCGCCATGTCAGACTCAAAGCCTGTCACAAGTGGTGTACCACAGGGCTCAGTCCTGGGCCCACTCTTGTTTGGCATCTACTTTTCCGAAGTACAAGCAAACACAGGAGGGTTATGGCTGACAAAGTTTGCAGATGACTGCAAACTGGGCGCCATAGTAGAAAACACATCTGACACAGATATCCTTCAGAAGGGTCTCACAGAAGCGGATAACTGGTGCCAGAGCCATGGCCTAAAGTTAAATGCCAAAAATGCATAGTCATACCCTTCGGGAAAAACAAGGTTACCCTAGCTACCAAATAGGTGGCAATCCACTGAGCACAGAAGAAGTTATCAGGGACCTGGGGACCCAGGTTGATAGTAGTCTGTCATTCGACACCCATGTAGCTAAAGTAGTTAGGAAGACCTTCTACATTGCCCACCTTATCATGAAGGGATTCTCATCTAGATCAAGGGAGGTCATAGTCTCCCTATACTCATCACTCATCAGACCAATGATTGAGTACAATGCCCCATTCGAATGTATCTGACCCGACACTTGCAGCAGCTGGAGAGGCCACAAAGTTCCTCACCAAAAGGATAAAGGGTCTCAAACATCTGTCCTATGCTGCCCGACTGAAAGAACTCCAGCTCTATTCAGTCGCTTACCGCTTGCTCAGAGGTGACCTTTGCCTAACATACAAGGCCATGTCAAACCCAGATTTGATGAATATGCTTCACCTCAAAAATCTAGATCCATCAGAGCCACAAGGGCGGTAGACTTAAACCTCGACACGGCTATTAATAGGATGTGCTGGAGGGATAGATTCATCACCCAAAGACTCCCTATGCTGTGGAATAAAATCCCGGTATATGTGAGGCAGAGCACCTCGCTGGCCTTGTTCAAGAGAAATCTTGACCAATGGATGGGAGATCGCAGATATACCCCAGGGATTACCTCAGTGTCACTGCTCGACAGAGGCACAGCAAAATAATGGGTATAGTTCCCCATACTAAAGGGGTGGCGTAAGCCACAAAACTATGGGCTAGGCTTGTAAATGCCCTCGGGCAGATAGCCTAGTATGAACCTATGAACCTATGAACCTATGTGAGAGATACAATTATACAGCCAAACTGGAGGCTAAGGTCTCTCCACCCAAGACTGGAACAGACAGTCATGAGGAGAAGGTTAACACTTGCACCACACCTCCAGTCTCACATAGACCTACTAAACCAGCACTGGCAAAAAATACACATAAATACACTAAATCATACTCGGAAGCTCTAAATAAAAACCTGCAAAAGCATCAGAGAGCTCCAAAGCAGACACCCAAAAAACCTGCACCTCCCGTCACAAACCAGACAACACATAAAACACAAAATCAATGTGCCGCACAATCACAGTCCTTAAGGCAAAATAACATACCTAACACACTAGTAATAGGTGACTCTATAGTCAGGCACATTGGCGTCCCACTCACTAGGCTGGGCAAGGAGAAGGTTACTGTTAGCTGCCTGTCGGGAGCCAGAATCCGCCACATAACACAAGCACTCAGGTCACTCCAGAACAAGTACAAATATGACTCTGTCATTGTTCATGTTGGTATGAATGGCCTGAGACGTACCTCCCTGGACTACATGAAAAGAGATATGGAAGAGCTCTCTGATCATGTAGCCCAGGGAGGTATGACCCTGACCCTGAGTAGCATCCTGCCCTCACCAAGAATGATACCTCAGTATAAAGAAAAAAATGATCAATTTCAACAATTGGCTAAGCTTCTGGTGTCATTCAAAGGGGATCCAGTGTCTGTCAGCCTGGGACAACATGCTTGACAAGCCACGTTGCTTTGTAAGAGACGGCTTGCACCTGTCACCCCTAGGCTTTTGAATACTGGCCAAAGCTCTTGCTGCCCCTATAGTGCCTTTTTTAGGCAAGGCTCAAAAGTCAAACACACCCCCATAAACAGCACAAATAAAAAAATGAGTGTTATGCTACTCAACGCCAGGAGTTTAAATCTCAAAATGCATGCACTCAAAGCACTCCTCAGTATGGAGAACGTCGACATCTGTGCAGTAACTGAAACCTGGTTCAAGGCTCCAGAGAGCACTCCAGCACTATCGGGCTAGAACTCATACCACACATTTCGGCCACAGAACATGGACCAAAACACAAAAGGAGGGGGTGAATCCATATTCATCAAGGATACCTACACCTCCAGGTTAGTGATGCATCAGGATACCTGGATATCATCCATATGCAACTAACATTGGGCAAATCTGCAATGCAAATTGTGGCCTGCTACAGATCACCCTCCATGACCCAGGACCACCACTCTGCCTTTCTGGAGACACTGGAAAACATGAAGGTCCTACCGAACACCTGATTTCAATTACCCTACCATTAATTGGGAAAACTACTTGAGTACAAACTCCCAGGCTCAGCACTTCCTGGAATTTATCAACTCAAACGCCCTGGATCAGCTGGTAAACTCCCCTACCAGAGGTGAAAACATATTGGACCTGGTCATCACCAACATGGGCGACAGGTGTTCCGTACCGGAGGTCAACCTGTCACTGGTTAGATCAGACCATAAACTAAGCACTCTGGATGTCCACCCCCCCCCCAACCAAGGAAATCACAGTGAAAAACTTTTCTAAAGCAAACTTTACCTTACTTAAGACAGAGGTGGTAAGTTTCACAGCCCCCATGCTAAAGGATAATGCTGCCGAAGATGCAGAATCCTTTACAAATGCACTTTGTGAACACCTACAAGGATGCATGGATCGTGCCATTCCTAGCAAAACCAAGACTCACTCCCCTAAGAGAAGGAAACCAGTCTGGTGGACCCCTGCCATAAACAGGTTATACAATAAAAGGAGGAAAGTAGTTCAGAAAAAAAGCAAATCCCAAGAAGGAAAGACATCCCTGATCAGTATCAGTAAGAAACTAAGGTCCCACATGAAGTCATCCAAGGCTAACTTCGAAATAAAAATAGCGAAGGATTCAAAAGATAACCACAAAGCCTTCTTTAGCTATGTCAAGAATCTAAGTGGCAACTCGCAGATATGCTCTGAGTTAGTGCAAAATAGCACAAAATATACTGAACCTACTGATATTACTAACATCCTGGCAGATAGATTCAGTGCAAACTTCATCCCCCTCTCACCGCCAAAAGTGCCCACAACAATACCGGAAAAGTGTAGTGTCCCAGAAGTCACAGACGCACAGGTGAAAACAGCCCTTTCAAAAGCCAAAAACACAGCATCAATGGGGCCAGATGGTACCCCAGGATGCGTCTTGCATGAATTGCAGAACAAACTAACCTCCCACCTAAACACACTGTTCAACCTCAGCCTCTCCACAGGCTACGTGCCCATAGAATGGTGCACAGCAATGGTTATTCCACTCCACAAAGGAGGAGCCACAACTGACCCTGCTAACTATAGCCCTATAAGCCTGACTAGCCTGGTCTGCAAGGCTATGGAGCACATCATCATGGAACTCATTATCAAAGACATTGGGAACCTCCAAACACTTGACCCGACCCAGTTTGGCTTTGTTAAGGGCAGATCATGCCTACTAAACCTGGTTGACTTCTTTGAGACAGTCACCAAGGCCATAGACGAGGGGAAAGGTGGTTCACACAGCCTACCTTGACCTCACCAAGGCGTTCGACACCATTCCTCACTCGGGTATTATAGAAAAACTCACCAGCCTGAACATAAACCCCCATGTCACAAGATGGGTTGCCAATTGGCTTCCAGACAGAACTCACACGGTAAGAATAGCAGGCTCCAGATCCGACTCTAAACCAGTCACAAGTGGTGTCCTGCAAGGCTCGGTCCTGGGACCCCTACTGTTTGGCATGTACTTGTCAGAAATACAGGCAAACCCAGGAGGACTATGGCTAACCAAGTTTACAGATGACTGCAAACTGGGAGCCATAATTGACTCTCAGGCTGACACAGACATCCTCCAAAAAGGCCTTACTGAGACGGACACCTGGTGTCAAAGTCATGGCCTCAAGCTAAATGCCACAAAATGCATAGTCATCCCATTTGGGAAAAACAAAACACCCACGAATTACCACATAGGTGGCAGCCCCCTTAATACAGAAGAGGTAATAAGAGATCTGGGGACCCAGGTAGATAGTCATCTCTCCTTTAACAATCATATTGCCAAAGTAGTTAGGAAATCCTTCTATGTGGACCATCTAATTACTAAAGGGTTCGCATCTAGAAATAAAGAGGTTATAGTGCCCCTCTACTCGTCACTCATCAGACCCATCATAGAGTACAATGCCCCATTTGGGATGTACCTCACAAGACACTTCTAACAGCTGGGAAGGCCACAAAAGTACCTCACCAAGAGGATTACTGGCCTCAAACATATGTCCTGTGCAGACCGACTGAAAAAACTCCGGCTGTACTCAGTGGCATATCGCTTACTCAGAGTTGATCTCTGCCTGACTTATAAAGCCATGTCCAACTCAGAATTGATGGACATGCTCCACCTAAAGAAATCCAAGTCACTGCGAGCCACATGCTCTAGTGAGCTAAACCTCACCACAACATTAAATAGAACATGCTGGAGGGATAGATTCCTGTCACAGAGACTCCCTGCACTTTGGAATAAAATTCCTAACTACATTAGGCAGAGCCCTTCACTAACACTCTTCAAGAGAAACCTTGACGAGTGGATGGGTAACAGAAAATACACCCCTGGGATCACTTCATTGGCTCTGCTTGACAGAGGCTCAGTTAATTAATCAATAGGGCAGCGAAAGCCAACACACTCTGGCTAGGCTTATAAATGCCCTCCGGCAGATAGCCTAGTACTCACCTATGAACCCACTGCCCTGCTTGCTCCATCCACTGCATAAGAAATTAGACTTTTGTTACAGAGTTTAGGGTAGTGAGCTATGGCGCTACCTTATCTGTGGCCTCAGCAGCTACAGCTTTCTGGAGGGTATCTGATAGATCTTTTAAGAGCTCTCACTGCAGTCTCGTGAAATGGCATAAGTAGTTCAGTGACTGAAGAGCAAAGGTTGCTGAAGAGAAGATGTGCTTGCCATATCTATCCATGGTCCTAGAATCTTTATTAGGTGGATGGATAGAGGAAGTAGTTTCAGAGATTCCTTTTTAGTTGCCACTGCCACACCCATAGCATCTACAACTACACCTTTGGATAGAAAAGTTTTGTCTTTTGAGGATGTAATGTACTTATCTGGGCTCCTAGGATGGGGCTGTATGGTGTCTGGGGTCTCCCACACCTTCTGAGAGGTTAAATCAATAAGCTCATTGGAAGACAGAGTCACCCAAGAGGTGGAAGGGTGAGACCCAAAGGCTTTCACGTAGACTGACTCCTCAGCTGAAGAGGAGCTGGACTTCCAGTCACCGCTGTGTTATCAGGAATAAACGAGCAGCATTCCATTTTGGGAAGTGTGCACAATACCCCCTTTAGAAGCAGTGTTCATTCTGTTATGCAGCATCCGACTGTGTATGGCAGTCAGTTCTTGAGTAACCAGACTAATAGACTCAAAAGTTGCATTACTCAATATTTCTAAAAGCTTAGATAGTTTACTCAGTTCCCAGATGGATGTGACTGCCCCATAAACACGTGAAATTGCTGCTCACCAAGATCCAAGTCCTCTGATGTAGTGGACACATTACAAAAGGTAAGAGATTAAGTTTTAACTTTAAAGGGAAGGGTGAACTGGTTAAGGATTAATTAGAAGAGACTAATTAGGAAAGGGTGAGAAGAGGGTAGGAAAAGAAGCCCTCTAACTAAAATGGGCTTTAAACAGGGAGAGTTTAAGTATTAATAAAAGATATAAAGAATTTTTAAACTAAACTTATTACATTTATAATGAGTAATGTACTTAGCCCAGATTTGTTAAAAAAGCATTGATCTTTGTGAGTGGCAAACAAGATCTGAGGTAATGCAAGGTGCATTCTGGGATAGGGAGAGTGCCCAAGAGCTTATTAAAGTCTTGGAGCTTTGTAAAGGCCGAGATGGATCCGAAGGATTGGATCTGACCACATCAGTGAGAATAAAGGTGAGAGTGGACAACATCACATCTTTACTTTATACACTTTCCATGTTAGCACTTTTGTGTTGGCAGGAAGTAAGTATTCAGAAGCAGACTAACAATCAGGAATCCATCTTGGAATGAAAACATATTTAAAATATAAACACTAATATTAGTCTTTCATTTTATCTTCCTTCATCACATTCCCCCGTCTGATGCTATGAAGTATGTCTCAAGACATATGACTGGGCAATGGGTACAAGTTTTCAGATGGATTGAGACTCTTTAAATTGTTGTCAGACATTCTTCACATGCAGTTTCTTTCTGTCCTTGGCATGCACATTGCTTAAACATTTGTTTTACAAATATGGGATAAAAATATGTCTATATTTTGATGGAATAAAAAGACAATTTATGTTACTTTTGGTCACATATTCCCCCTTGAACAAATTATCATATAGTCTACTAAAATCTTGCAATATTTTGTTATCATTGTTTTCCACACTGCAACTGCTAACTGATCTGGTCAGTGACAATGATTCATGTTTATTGGTTTTCATACTTTGTAATTTGATGCTTCTTCTTGATTCCAGAAGTTGTTGCTCATAAATAAAATAAGTCCTAAAATAAAATTATGATAGCGATTAGTATGACGAATTTTAAAATACTTCTTCCACAACTAGAAAAGAGATTGGTGAACCATTCCCACTGAGAACTCTCAGCTTCTTTAGCATGGGACACTTCAGCAACTTTCTGAATAATTTCAAAGTAGCTATCAATGGCTCCAGTGTTATCAGGAATAAATGAGCAGCATTCCGTTTTGAGAAGTTGCACATACCCCCTTTAGAAGCAATGTTCATTCTGTTCTGCAGCATCCGACTGTGCATGGCAGTCAGTTCTTGAGTAATCAGACTAATAGACTCAAAAGTTGAATTACTCAGTATTTCGAAAAGCATTGATAGTTTACTCAATTCCCAGATGGATGTGGCCACCCCATAAGCAGGTGAAATTGCTGCTCACCAAGATCCATGTGAGCCAGTACTTTAAAAGCATTTGTTTGAACAGAATGTTGATAAACCCAAGAAGCATATATTTTTCCAACAAGATTTGGAATGCCTTTGTTATTTGTCCTGTGATGAACATTAAGAATTGTTTTATTACGGAAAATGTCTGTATGTTGTATAACTGGAGTAACATGGCCTATATAGCAACAATCTGACCAGTCTGTTGGATATGCTTTATCTCCACAGATGTAATAGTATTCATGTAAGGCTGCCATACCCACCCCTTTGGCCCCATCATAAATTTTCCAAGTGAAGTTGCAAATACTCTTTCTGATGAAAAGTGTACCATTTTTATAATAGCAGCTATGACCTTTAGTAGTCACTGACAGTTGAAATAGAACTACTGAAAAGGGGCAGATATGTCTCCTTTTGATTTTTAGCACAGAAATAGTGCAAAATGCTGTATGAAGGTCTGTATCGCCTGCTGTTATTGGAATGAGTGGAGTACCCCCATCATGTGCAGCTGATATATGTACAGAAACCCATCAGTCACTAATAAGTGTCTTGACATATGTGTATAAGGAAGGCAGGATGATGTCAGATGTTGTAGATGAAATACTGACCAAGGTTCTGTCCCTAGTTTTAGCAAAATGCTTATCTCTAATAAAAATTATTCTGAAGGTACAATTTTGATGGGTGCAGACGGCAATGTAATCATACTTCCAGATGAAAAAAAGGAAGAATAAAATAATGATGAAAATCACAGTAGCTGATGTGATAACAGGTCCATATGAGAACTGAGCATGTTGGGGCTGGAGATGGTTTTGAAGAAACTTTAAACATGGATGCTGAAGTGCTTGGTTATAGCTCATATGAAGTTGATTTCCAAATGCTGGTTGTGTATGATTCTATAAATGATTTTTGGTTGCTGGATGTGTTGCTTAGTCCATTGTTCAAAAAACATTTTGTTTCAGAAGCAAGGGAAAAATAATGAAGATGAAGAAGTGGAAGAATCATTAACTTTTACCTCTGACCAAGATGATATTATAGAGTCATTTGATTGTATTTCCAGATTTGATTTGTTTGGCAAATCACTTGATTTCACTTCCAGATTTGCTTTGGATGGCAAAGTGAAAGTCTTTAGTTGTCATAATCAGATACAGTGCTGTTTTTTTGTCTGGTGTGACTTGCAATAGGCTCAGCTGAGTCAAAAGGGATGAAGTTGATGGCATCTCAGCTGCACTCATCAGGAAGGAGAGTCTTCTTGACATGTGACATAGGGATTCAGGTGGGCAGTATTTTGCACTGGATGGCAGTAACAGTTGTAAGAAAAACTAAGTAGGGTTTGCAAGAAAATGACTTGATATAGACAAAGTCTCCGGGTTGTAATTCATGTACGTAACTTTCATTTCGATGTTTATGCTGATTGTACTACTAGCCATATTATCTATTTGGCTACCTGTCGCAAGTGCCAAGCTTTCTATCTTGGTAAAACTGACCAACGATTAAAGGATTGTATTCTACGCCATGTCAGAGACATTAATCAGAAAGTCCCACATAATGCCTTAGCAGCACACGTATTGGTCCATCCTATGCATAATTTCTTGTTCAAAGCAGTGGAAGTGGTCACCCAAAACATCAGGGAAGGAGATGTCCATAACAGGTCAGAATTGAGAGAGATCTTTTGGATCAACAATTTTAGAGCCAATCGACCCCCAGGTCTTAATACAATAGTACCTCTCCGACCTGTTCTAAAATCTAGAATAAACCTACCAAACATTAATACATGATCTAGCATTTTTAACATTGAACTACATTATAGGAGACAAATCTCCACTTTGAACATTTATTTTTGTCCTGTGCCTTTAAGAACACCAAAGACAATTAGCTACCAGCTCTTGATTGTGTTTCCTTTATAAACAGGAAGAGCTAACCACACTTTTATACGATCTGAAGAAGGCATCTGCCGAAAGCGCTTATCGTTTGGACAATTTCATCAGCTTTTTACACTCCAGTGAAGTATATGTTTTTGTCAGCTTTGCTTACAAAGCATCTATTAACTGTGCTTTAACAACTTTAAGCCTGAAGTTGTGGATGTTAATTACTAGGCTAATTATTTCAGCATCTCAGTGAAGCTTGCATTTTGTCAGCTTCACTTTTTAAGTTTTCAATAAATTGAGTTTTAACAACCTGAAGTTTGAAGCTGTGGATGACAGCTGCTTGGATACTTAACTTTTTTCACTTCACCATATTCTAGTGAAGTTTACATCCTGTCAGCTTCACTTTTTAAGGGATTAATAAATTGTGTTTTAACAGTCTGAAGCCTGAAGCTGTGGACGATACCCAAGGTCTTTTTTTTTCTTCTGGGTTGTAATTCATGGTGATCATTTACTGTAGACTGCTGCAGACACATTGTGGTGGTAGTGCTGCAAAATAGAACACAAAGACCTGCAATATACAAACATGGATTCATGTACATTTTCTAACTCCAAATGGTTAGGGAAATGTGTAACAGGCATGCTCATAATTCTGCCCATGAGAATTTCATGAGGGGATAACTCTCTAACTGCACTTCGCATGTTATATAAAACTAAAGGTAAAAATGCTGACGATTTAAGATCAGTTTCCTCATACAACTTAGTAAGGTGAGTCTTTATAGTCTGATTTGTCCACTCTACAATTCCTGAAGCCTGTGGTCTGTATGAGCGATGGTGTTGCATTTTGTTATGCTTTACTTTTCTGCTGTATGACTTGACTAGTAAAGTGAGCTCCCTGATCTGACTGGATGCAAGAAGAAACACTAAATATTGGGATAAAATCCCGAATCAGTGTTTGGTTATCATTGTAGTATCATTTCTTACACACAGATATGCCTCTATCCTTCCAGAAAAAGCATCAGTCACAACAAGTATGTATTTCAGCTTTTGCATTTGTGGGAGTTCAACAAAGTCCCACTGAATGGTACAAAATGGCCTCTGTGGCTTTTTCAGGGTTTGTGTGGACACTGGTGCAATGTAGGAAACATTGTGTTCTAAACAAATTACAAATATTAATAAAATCTTGAGTGACTTCCGAAAGGTGAGGGGCATAATAACCACCGGAAATTTGATTTATTAATGCGTCTTTACCCAAATGAAAAAGGTAAGTGGTAAGCTTCAACCAATTCAGTTAGAAATATATGTGAGGTTACCAGCTACCCATCCGGGTGGTGCCACAAAATATCCATAGAATGGCTCCAACCATCATGGATCCATCTCACCCATTCAGAATTCTCAGCCTTTTTCTGGACTGATGACAATTCTTATAAATAAATTTTGTTATTAGTTTCCTGAAGTTGCTGCAGAAATTAATTCTGAACAGAGCAGAGCATTGCAACTCATCTTGCCACAATATCTGCAAAACTATCACCGCTACAGATGTAAGAATTGTCAGTTTTATGTGCAGCACATTTGACCATAGCTAGTTCCTTTGGTAACAATTATGCATTCAGCAGTTCATGAACAAAAACAGCATTTTTAATAACAGTCCCTGCTGTAGTGACATACCCTAGTTCCCTCCAAAGTGTCCCAAAATCACAAACTACTCAGTAAGCATTGTGTGAGTCTGTAAAATAGTAAATGACACGTCTTTGACAATTTTGTAGGCTTCAGTAATGGTCACAAAATTGTGCCCTGAGTAGAAATGAAAAAGGCTTCTACAAGTACTCTATCTTCTCTTTGAACACAGAAGCTATCGACAGAAAGAAGCAGTTCTGAATTCTGTAATGGAACAGCTTTTAAATCTAACCTAGGGGGAAGGACAGAGTTAACAACAACACAATTATGAGGTTCTTCTTCATCTGTTGTAGGGATTAAAGAAGAGGGGTTAAGTGGTAGATATCGAACAATCTGTAAAGAAGGGTCTGTATAGACCATTCTTATTTAGATAATCATGCAGCGGATAAGTAATGTGTCTTGATCTTTAGTAACAATGTTCATACAGAATGTTGAACTGTCACATAGGTCTTGTGAGCGAGAGTCAGAGCAGCCACCATTTCTGCTAAGTGTGCCACCACCCTAAGACAGTGGAGGAGGGCTACTGCTATAAGCTCAAGATCTGTGCTGAAATAAGCATTAGGTCTAAAATCATTATTTTTATGTTGTGGTATTAAGCATAATGCTTTTTTATTTGTTTCACAACAAAACAAGAAAAATTTTTTAGAATGTTCTGATAATCTAAGTGCAGGATGATTTGAAAGTAGGGTTTTTAATTGAACTAAACCTTGTTCATGGTGGTCTTGCCAGGGTAAAAGTTCAGGGTTATCTTTCATTAATAAGTTTAGCAAGGGTTTCACTACTTCTGTAAAATTAGAAATCCATTGTCAACAATAACCTGTCAGCCCCAGAAAAGCGTACAACTGTTTTATGTAGCAGGACGTGGAGCAGCTTATATTGCAGGAATACATGAAGGCAAGATTTGTCTGGAACCTTCTGAAATAAGATGTCCCAAATCCTTGTGGCAATCTAGTCCAAGTTTTCTGTTGTCCTCTATATGTAAACACAAACAGATACTGACTATCCGGATGTAATAGGGGTGGAAAAGAAGGAGAAGAAATCTCTATAAAAACAACGAAGCCAGTGAATCCAAAGTTTTAATAAAAAACTATATTTCACTCCTCTAGAGCCTCAAACATACAGCCATTCCATTTCCTGGTAGAAATGATGAGAGACTGGTTAGAAGTGTAGGTAATGAATTAGCTCAAAAAATATTTTTTGTGACCATATATAATGTGTTTGCTGAGAAGGTGGTTGAGACTGTTATGTTTTATTGGAATGTTTTGTTACAAGATAAAAATCTTTATGAATACTTGCCTCAAAGACCCATGGCTTCTTATAAGAGAGGCAGAAGTGTTAAAGATATGATTGTTCAGTTTACCTTCATAACGCCGATCACGTTATGGTCGACCCCGCTTCTGCGAATACCGAACTGCGATTCTTCAAAACGTCGAACATAAAAATTCTCGATCGACAAAATTCACCCCCTTTTTGACCCATGTTAGCACTGATGTGGAGGTGTGGCGCAGTCAGAAATGTTGAAATTCGAAGCATTTTCGATGTTTGAAAGATTTCACGGTTCTGGTTTCATGGAAATGGTTCAGTGATGTGGCTGGTCTATTATATGTGATCGACATTATGAAGGTAAACTGATTGTTCATGCACAATTTGTACCCTGGGTACAGCCATTGGGAGTACAAATTTTAAATTTTGGATTGAAACCCTGTGAATGTCATTCAGTATGTAAATTTACTGTACCAACTTTTAATTTGATTGATAATAGAGTGTTTTATCCATGTGATGTTTTTAGTTGTGATACAGAAGGAGTTATTTATGTATTAAAATGTGAATGCAATTTATTTTATGTGGGCAAAACAAAACGAAGCTTCAGAGTTAGGTTTCAGGAACATCTTAGAGATATTAAAAATAAGAAATTAGAAAGCCCTTTAGCTTGTCATCAGGGTCATAGACGTAACTTAAAAGGTACTATTTTAGAAAGGGTAAAGATTATTCCTGGTATGTCTTTAAAAAGTAAACTGCTTCATAAAGAAGCAGTTTTCATTTTAAAATTTGGTACTCTGTCTGCAAAAGGGCTTAATAAGGAATTAAACTGAAAATGGTTGTTGTAATTGTTTAATTGTATTAATTAATATTGATTGATATAAATACATGCATTGTGGGTATGTAGTTTTATGCTCTATCAAAGGCTGTATGTCCAAGGCGCTAGAGGAGTGAACTTTTGTTTTTTATTAAAAGTTTGGATTTACTGGCTTTGTTGTTTTTTTTATATTTTATAAGTTTTTATCTTTTGTTGGTTGTCAGAAGAAATATCTGTCCCTGAGAAGGTTGTGGAAAGGTTAGGAAATTCTGGGAAAAATGATACTGGTACTGCATTAAATGCTCTGAAATCTTGTACAAACATATAAATATTTTTCCTGGTTTCTTAACTGGTAAAATATGAGTATTACATGGGCATTGAGTCGGGACTCATGCCACGTTGTAATAAGGCAGAAATGAGATGTTTGAGCCATGTCTGTGCTTCAGCTGACCAAGTATATTGAACTACCATAGGCAGGTGCTCACAAGGTCTCAGAGTTATTTGTAGAGATTTTTGTGTCTTTTATGAGCCCTATCTCATTTTTATAAGTAGGCCCAAGCTATGGATGGAATATTTGTAATCTTTCAAAATCAGCAGTTTCTAAAGTCAGTTTCAATGTCAAAACCACAAAAAGGACATCCTCATCTGTGCAGATATTACTTGAATACAATCCTATAGCTACATTTAAGATATCAAGAAAAACACTGTCTGGTGTACAATAAACAGTACATCTCAATTTACGCAATACATCTCTACCTAAAAGATGTAAAGGGGCAGCATTTCTGACAGTAAAAACATGCTGTTCTTTTAGTGGACTGATTTTAATAGGTACAGTTTTTTTTCTTTCTGGATAATCTTTAGGACCTCCACACACTCCTACTCCACAAACTGTTTTGGATGAAAGTAGGAGATTTTCAGCATTTGCTGAGGTAATCATAGATCTAGTTGCCTCTGTATCAGTGAGAAAAGGGAGAGACACATTTTGGACTGTAATATTGACAAAAGGGGCTTCTTGGTTAACTGGTACTAAAGGAAATAGCTGTGATTCCTGTTCATGGCTGTCCTAATCATTTTGCTACCATGCTGGTGGCTGCCGAGTGGTACTCCAGACAGGGGGGTGGGGGGTCTTTCTGCTTGCTGTGGTGTTTGGACATTCGGCAAATGTGTTTGTTGTAGAGACAATGAACATTTATTATTCCAATGCCAAGCCTGACCACAATTGAAATAAATACACGGTTCACCTCGTGGTGATTGTGATGGCATAGGAGGGTAATAATTTTGCTGATATTATCCTAGGGCGTGTGGCTGGAAGAATCTAAATCTAGCCTCTTCCTCCAAAGTTTCTTCTTTCCCTTTGCCATAACCCAGTATTGAACTGCTGGAGCTGAGTGTCTACTAACTTTTTCTTTTGCTCTCTGTCTTCTCTGAGTATATTATCTGCTACATATTATGCTTGATTAACAATTTCATGAAGACTTAACTTGGCTGGTTTAAACAAACCTTTTTGATTTGTTCTTGAATTGGTGGTAATAAGCCTTTTAAGAGAACAACTGACAACTTGCTTGCCGCTCCTTCTGTAGGTTCTGGATATCCAGAAAAGGCTTTGAACACATCCATTGTGCATTGTAAATATGCATCAATAGATTCACTTTCTTTCTGTACAATGGCTTTAATGTTTGCCTTATTAGGCATAGGGGTTAGAATGTAGTGATAACCTTTTTTGTTTTTATTATTATTATTAGCTGTAGTAATGCTTTTAATGTTAGTCCTAGCAGCAAGAAAGCCATCATTTGCGTGCTTTGGAATATTATCAGCTATCACGTGTATTTCATTTTTCTGATATTATCCTAAAAATGTTAGGGGGTGTTGAGGCTTTCAAAACTGCTCTCAAGTCTTAAATGGCTAGATTTTGTGGTCATACATGTTCTTCCAATATTTTGGTATCTGTAGCAGAGTATATTGAAATGGTGGGGAGAGAATCTACAATAGTCCACAGGTGTACTACCCTTATGGTAGGTTTGGCTTCACTATCCTGAGTGGCTGCAGGATTAAGTACCTCTTTCAAGTGGTGCATTTATGTATTTTGGTGTATCAGTATGGTGAGTCGCAATGATGCAGTGGTTAGCATTGTCGCCTCACAGTAAGAGGTTCTACGGTTAGATTCTCGGCTGGAGTGCCTTCTGTGTGGATTCTGCATATCTTCCCCATGGTGGAGTGAACATTAAAGACATGCAGGTAGGTGCATGCATGTGTGGGTGTTCCTTCTTTGAAGATCGGGCACTGGGCTGGCAACTCGACACCATAAAAATCCACTGCCAATCATTAGCAGACTGGTGCTCTACAGTAGTGACCCTAACTGGGAAAAGACGAAAGACATAGTATCTGAATCTGCTTCTTTCTCTGCAATTTGTTTAAAGGATAGTGTCCACTGATATTCTTCTCCATCAATAACTATTGGGAATTGTGTAATTATTTATTTTATTTTACATTTGTTGACCGGGAGAGTCCGGCTGAGCTAAAAAATTTGCCCTTTTTCAGCGGAGGCCCTGGGAGAAAAACTCCAAAAATATTGTACGATTACAATTTAAAAATATAACAGATGCAAATATACGAACAAAAATAAAATTACAAACCATATTCTGAGGATCTATTATCTGGTATGAGGAAGAGTAGATAATTATTCTGTTTTTTATATCATATTAGATAGTATGCTGGAAATATGAGAAGAGATTGAAATATGCAGTCATAAGGAAATAGTTAAATATAAAACATTTTTGTTTATGGATATGAGTTTAGAGGAAGTATTAGTAAAGAGAAGAGTTTGAATAAAGGATAGTACATTTTAGTTAAGTAGGACTGATAGACTAAAGGATGATAGGGAAGTGGATACAGGTGGAGGGTTTAGGGTGATGGGTGATGGAATAGAAAAGTGTTAGCTGGTAGGTATTTTTTTAACTTTCTTTAAAGGATTATATTTTGGTGGAATGCTTTTATTAGTGAATAATTTTAGTTTTTCTACATGGTTTATGCTAGCCCTGTGTTCAGGTTTGTGATATAATTGTTTTCCTTTATTAGCTGTTTGCATTAACATTTGATCTGATGGTATTGTGGCTGATAGTGTTTGTCTCTGCTGTCTAAATCTAGTATTATAGACCGATCTAGGCGGATGAGAAGAAGTAATGGAAGTAACTTGCGCTATATATGAGGAAGTAGCAAGTGTTTTGGTGAGATGTGCCTCCACCTACCCTCTCAAGAGAGGGGAAAACTATTGGCTTCATAAGAAACAGGTTGATCATAAGATGGAGGAGAGGCAAAAGGTATAATGGGCCAGTCATCACCTGAGGAGTCTGGCTGTGAAGCTAGTACTTTCTCTAATTATCTTCAAGGATACATACCTAAGGAATGTTATTTTTAATCTGTGCATTCTTATAATGAATTTACTGTTCAATTAGCTACCTGCAGCTGTGACTTTAATCTAGATGAGTTATATTTTAGACTTCTAATTGCAAATCCCTTAAGGTTTTTGTGTTACCTTTTTGTTTGAATTTATTTTTAAGATTTTTCTAGAATTTTCTTGTCAAAAGTCCCTTTTTCTGGAAATTGTAAAGTGCTGTCATTTTTAGTGACCTCAGACCATTTCACCAAGTAATTACAGGTGTCTTTACTGTACTTATTACACATTTGCTTGGCTGGAGTCCCATACTCCGGTTCTTCTAAAATACCTGCAGTGGGTCTCATTATACACCCACACTCATACCAAATTGATAGATATGCAACTATAATTAGACATCCAAGCTCATACTAGTAAGGGCATTTCTCAGTTCCTTTTTCTTTTCATTTTGATTAGAACCCAGACTCACACAGGAGAGGGATATGCTGTACTTCTGACAAGGGTACTCTGTCCTTGTTTTTTCTTCATTGGAACCTTGACACACACAATTAACTCATTCACTCCGGAGTAGCTCAGAAAATGCTGCCTGCTTATTTCCACCATAGGAACAACAGTGTAGCCTGAGCTCATTTTCAGGTAATCTATTTGTAGTACCATACAGAAAACAAATAATCATAACTCTTTAACCGTAATAGCTTGACTAAAAATGTAAATGTGAAAGTTGTTCAGCAGACACTGGCCTTTCCAACAGTGTAAATACTGGTAGTACATATCTAAGTCATTATTAAACATTTGCCAAAGAATGATGATAGTCTGTACATTTTTTACCTTTTTGGTAAAACAAATCACAATATTTTGGTGAATGTACCATGTAGACCCATACAACTTGTAATTGATTTGTTTGTATGAATGTCAGCTTTAAAATGATACCTTAACCATTACTGTATGATGCTTCATTATGGAGATATTCACAGAAATATGATTAATATTATATTTCTCATAATTAATAAATAAACAAAGCATAATATCTCATCACCTGTAACAGAGAGTGACTACATATCAGTATACAAGTTGTGCGGCTCAATGTCAGCATCATTTTTGCTGTCACCATGCTCCCTTGAAAAGATATGGGCATAATAATGAGAAATATTGCAAATGTATAATTTTCATAATCCTACAAGAATAAACAAACTGTGATATCAGTACATGTGTACTGCATACCAACACAGTTATTTTACCATGTTGTAAGTAGTAATACTGTCTTCAAAATGAGGTATTACTTGGGACACTGACATGCTCCCTTGCAAAGTTATTTACCAAAATATGAAATAAATCATAATTTCCATAACCTAAGTCCTAAACAAACTCTAATATATGTACATGTGCACAGCATACAGGCATGGTTCTTTTACCATGTTATAACTATTAATACTGTCTTCAAAATGAGGTATTACTTAGCATATTGACATGCTCCCTTGCAAAGTTATTTACCAAAATCTGAAAAAAATTCATAATTTTCATAACCTTAGGCCTAAACAAACTGTGATCTCTGTACATGTGCACAGCATACAGACACAGTTCTTCTAGCTTTTTGTAAGGAAAACTACTGTCTTCAAAATGAGGTATCACTTGGCACAATTTAATGCTCACTAGCAAAGTTATTTACCAAAATAGGAAAAAAATCATAATTTCCATAACCTGAGTCCTAAACAAACTGTGATATCTGTACATGTGAAACAAGCAAAACAAACAGCACCCACTACTGCTAAAGGTAGCTCACAAGCAAATTAGTCCAAATAAGAAAAAACAAAATGTTATCAAACCAACAGAGCTGAATAAAGGCCAAGAAATATCCTTCGTAGATTCTTTATTAAAAAAAAAAGGATAAACGCTTTCAAGGAGTTACCGCTTCTTCAGATCCACATAAAAACAACTTAAAACCAATGATTTATACAAAGAGTAAAGTCATGTCACTAAAAACCCCAAATCAAATTTTTTCCTCTTAATTAATGCTGGCTTTAAAGGAATATAAGCATTAAGCCCTGGCTCTTTGTGAACTTGCAGTGCTATTATCCACTTAACTTCCAAATTCTCCAGAAAATTATTCATATCACCCCTCCTTATACCAGGGTTAACTAAATGTAGGACTGTAAAGCAAAAAATATTGTGTCCTGTTTTAACTGTGTGTGCTGCTAAAGCATTAGTAGTGACATTGTTCCTGATGTTGCCAACATGCTCCAAAATTCTTTCTTTAAACCTGCGCATAGTCTTACCTACATAAAAACTAAGACTGCATACAGGTTGCTAAGTAAACAAGACAATTGCTGTTGCACGTGGCAAAAAATCTCGGAATAAATTCTCTCCTGGTTTTGGGATGAATAAATTCTCGTTCTCTGACTATAAAGGTACAGGCTTTACATTTGCCAGAGGAAAAGGTTCCAAAGCAATGTGGAGAATCAGTCACTGCAGCTCTAGGGCTATAGCATAACATTATCTTCAAACTTTTATTATTCCTAAAAATAAAACTAGGATGGCAGCCAACTACTTTACTTATAACTTCATCACCTGATAAAATGGGTCAATTCTTTTTGAAAATATCACAAAATTCAAAAACATTGCTGGAATATGTAAGAAGCATCTTAGAACATCCGTGACTCAAATTATTATTATGATGTCTACTACTGTAGTTCCTGTGTTTACTGGAAAAATAGAGGGCTCCTTTATTATCCCTCTGTGCTTGTACCCCTTTACAAATATTGGCAGTAACCTTATCTGAATACCCACTATCCGAAAGGTCATGTAAGAAATTATTGATGGATTCAGTCATACCCTTGTCATCAGTATTGAGGTGTGAAAGCCTCAAAGATTGTCTTTTTGCAATGTTTGTAAAAATATGAGAAAGATCTATACTGGATTTATGTAATATAGAGAAGTGAACAAAAACAAAGCAGCTGAACTCTCCCAAGGACGATTTGTTCATCAACAGTAGCGTAAGCGTAGTACAAAACCAAGCTTTCGGTGAGCTCAATGTCCCACCTTCATCAGACAACCTTTACAAGCCAACCACCTTAGTTTAAATACTAAACAGTTAATAGATTAATTACATTCAATTATATAAAAACTTATCCAATTAAAAAGAATTATATGCGTTTTAATGTGTGTTTTAATTTTTAATTTTTGTTATAAGTTATTTACTGTTCATGCTTTTTATTGTTTGGTTTTAGTATTGAAACTAGAAATAATTAATGAAATGTCTTAATTATTGGTTAGATGATGAATTTTTGGGATAAGGTTTACAGTATTTGATATATGGGTTTTGTATACATACATATATATACACATAATTTAGTTGTTTATTTATTTATTTACTTATATAGGTAAATACTAGATTATACACCCATAAATTCTTTTTAATTGGATAAGTTTTTATATAATTGAATGTAATTAATCTATTAACTGTTTAGTATTTAAACTAAGGTGGTTGGCTTGTAAAGGTTGTCTGATGAAGGTGGGACATTGAGCTCACCGAAAGCTTGGTTTTGTACTACGCTTACGCTACTGTTGATGAACAAATCGTCCTTGGGAGAGTTCAGCTGCTTTGTTTTTGTTCACTTCTCTAGTTTGTGTATTTTCGGCACGTTTGGAACAGTTCGTTGGATTTATGTAATATACTGTTCTTTCAGCATGCTTTCCTGAAGCATTTGGTATTAAGCCTACCCAGAGCATTCTTCTACAACGTGACATCCAAAAAGTCTATGCTAGTTAGTGACCAGTTCATAAGGACTCTAAGGTAGCTAGTAGTGCTTTCAAGGTATTCAATAAATCTATTCAGTTGTGTTTCACCCCCTTTCCATAACAGAAGGATGTCATCCACAAACCTACCATAGTACATTAGAACGTCACTAAAGATGTTGTCATTCAGTATGTGTTCTTCCTCCCACTGTGCCAACACCAAATTGGCATAGGTGTTGGCACAGGGGGGTACCCATGGCCACCCCTTGTTTCTACCATCAAAGAGAAAAACATTATGATTCAAAATCAGGTCCAACAGTGTACAAATCACGGTTACAGTGTTGTGACTATATTGGCAGTGGTGTGCCAAATAAAGTCTAATTGCATCAATGCCCTCTATATTCTAGATTACCGTCAATAACATTTTGACATCTAATGTGACTAACAGTACTTCTGTCAGATCAAGACCCTGTACTTTTTCAAATAAGGTCACCAGACAGTGTTGTCTATCTTTTAGAACCAAGGGAGGTTTTAGCATGTTTTCTACATACTGAGAAAGGGGCTGAGTTGCCCAACCACGCCCAGATACTGTGGTTTGCATAGGAGGTTTTAACAGAGTTTTATGTATCTTAGATAATCCATTAAATGTTGGTATCAAAGAATGTTCCACCAACAAAAACTCATAAAGATCAAGGTCCAGCAACCCATACATCAATAACTCATAAAGTACTTCCCTAATAGTATTCAAGCTTTTAGCAATATCCTTAGTATCTACTGAAGCATATGTATCTACTTCTGAAAGCATTTCATGCACAGAGCGTAAATAGTCAGTCTTGTTTAGAACAACAACAGCACTCCCTTTATCAGCTGGTCTAATACTGATATTATCCAACCTCTGCAACTGCTCTAAAGCTTCACTTTCTAATGCTGTTAAATTAGAAAAATGACTTTTGGTCTTATCAAATGCTTGATATATGTCCAGTTCACGTACTCTAATGAATGCTTCCATAGTGATAGATAAAGGGGGGTTGAAGGTACTATGTTTGTGACAAGAAAAAGTATTTACACTTACATTTGAGGCATCCATTTCACCATACAGACATTTCAACGTTACAATCTAGGACAATATCAGAAAGTTGAGGAGCGCAACTTGTGCTTCAGTTAAAGTAACGTCAGAGAAATTAAATACAAGTTTGTTATGTCTTTGCAAGTCAGATGCATATGCCAAATCAATACGACCAGTTCCCTCTGCTGAATCTGCTAGAGAGTGGTAATTCTTAACACATGATGTTACGATGGGAAAGTCAGTCAGAGCAGTACTAGAGCATAAACGGGCCAGTCAAAATCTTTTGTACAGGCCACAGGCACAGTTCTTTTACCATGTTGTAAGGACTAGCACTGACTTCTAAATGAGGTATTACCTAGCACAATTACTTGCTTTGTAGCAAAGTTATTTACCAAAATATGAAAAAATTCATAATTGCCATAGCCGAAGTCCTAAACAAACTATAATATCTTGTCCAGCATACAGAGACAGTTCTTTTTCCATCCTGTAACTACTAATACTGCCTTCAAAATGAGGTATTGCTTACCCTAATGGCATGTTCCCTGATAAAGTTATTTAGCAAAATATGAAAAATTAATAATTCTCATAACCATGTTCCCAAACAAACTGTGATATCCGGACATGTGCACAGCATACAGATACAGTTCTTTTTTATCTTGCAAGTACTAATAGTGTCTTCAAAATGAGCTACTGCTTAGCATGCTGACATGTTCCCCAACAAAGTTATTCACCAAATATGAAACAATATCATAATTCTCATAACCAAAGTCTTAAACATAATGTGATATCTGTACATTTGTCCAGCATACAGACACAGTTCTTTCCTCATTCTGTAACTAATAATACTGCCTTCAAATGAGGTATTATTTACCCTGCTGACATGTTCTCTGACAAAGTTATTTAGCACAATAGGAAAAGAAATCATAACTTTCATAACCATAATTGTAACTAAACTGTGATATGTGTGCAAGATGGTTATTGACATATTCTCTTTTACGTGGCACTCTCCTCAAACAGTTCTTACTCAGCATGTTCACCGTCTCCCTAACACAATTATTTGGCAAACTAAGAAAAACATAATTTACATAACACAATTCATAATAAAACGGTTATCTGTATCTGCGCACAGCATACAGTCTTTTGCAATCTGAAAATGAAGTGTTACTCAGCTCATTTACAAGTTCCCTAGCAGTTCTTTTCCTGTGTCATCTGTAATGAACAAAGGTGTTCATAAAATATAACAATAGACTTTCTTACCATACTGGTCCTACTTGGTCATGGCTGTTTTCCATTCATTCTCACTAGCTGTATGTTACCAATATATTGTGCATAGCTGGCATCATGCAATTATGGAGGTCAGTCAAGAACAATGCAGTGCCATCCTCAGTTAGGTGAATGCCATTGCTTCTGAAAAGGTGAACATCTTCTGCGGTGATGCTGTCATGGCAGATTGTTGATCCACCGACCCTGTGCATCAAGCCATGCATGAACACATTCTGTAAATGTTGACTGTTTGCTGTTTTCCATATCTGGTGAGGAATTATGTCAGACCACGCAAAATGACAATGTGGCCACCACAACTGCAAGTGTTCAAAAATTGTTCTGATTTGAAACCGTAACTTTCCGAGTGGGTGAGTGATGACATCATTCCCGCGAATGTGCAGCACAAGAATGTCAGGCTCAGGGTAGATGGAACACTTCTGTTCCAACAACTGCATGAGGCTGCTCCAATGCATATCTCTTCTTTCAATCCAGTAAACCTTCACACTAGATGTGAGGAACCTCAAGTTGTAGTGGTTTTCACTTCTGGAAGCATGGCTGGCAGCCCAGTGAATGTAGGAATGTCCACACACCCACACTCTCACTTGTCATTCTCTTGTCATGAAGCCATGTCACTGTCACAAGGTGGATGCACCTGCACAGGAAAGAAATGCAAACATGTTACTACTGATGTTGGAGAGATGTATTTGAAGACTATATATATGTATATCATATGCATTCCCTGGTTAGCTCATCCAAATCCTCACTCCTATTCACAGGGGCATTATTCTTTTGATAAGGTATATAACTGGTGAGGACGATGCAGCGGTACATACCTACCACCCTTGACAACACCAAATGACACATGATGAGTGATGCTGCAGAGGTACATACCTACCAGCCATGAAAACCCCAAATTACACACAATGACTGACAAGGGGATACAGAAAGGGCACATGTAAAGAGAAAAAGCAGGGTAAGGACCGCCACTCCACTAATATGCCAAGAACAGGCATGGGGCTTCAGCTGTTGGGCGTCTGAACTGTCCCATACATGTGCTGGCTGCCCACTCAGACTGCTGGTAGCAGCAATGGCTCCTGGTTGCATGCAGTGCCAGCACTCTGCCTTACCTCTGCCTTTTCCATTTGTATCTATCCTTTCTGCAATGGCCATAAGGAGTCAAAGGAGGGAGCTACTGTAAAGCCTCTTGCCCTGGGTTACATACATTCACTACACCAGAAGGGAGGGAGACTGCATGGAGAGCTAAACCAAGACAACATGTGAAAAGACTTGTTTGTTGATGTACCAAACCACTGACATATTGTCTGTTTGGGTAGCAATTATCCCTAGAGGAAGGATTTTGGAAAGGCATGGAACTCTAGAAAGAATGTTCTCTTCTCCAAGACATTTATATGCATTTTGGCCTCTTCTGGGAACCATATAACCACAAAGATAACATACGCCTGAGCCCTTGCCCAGCAATCAAGGAGTCTCAATCCTCACCACTAGCACCAGTGAGGGGCGTCTCATATAGGAGGAAAGGATAACAAATACACACACAGTAAAGTGCAATTTCCCTTAAGAGCACACAGAGATCATGGTCAGAATGGGGCCGGTCGCTCCCTTAATCTCCAGGTCCCCAATAAGATTCTCCACTGGCACAGCTATAGGGTCCAGATCTCAGTCAGCTGGGCAAGCTAAAATCTCCAGCACCCTCTCTGTCCAACCAGTGTTTCGTGTCCCTGCCCAAGTAGCTGACACACACACACTTTGAGATAAGAGTTTTGTACAACCACACAGACACTCCTGGGGAAGGCTGGCACAGGTTCTCCAGCTGTGCCCCTTTTACCCAGACTATATGGTAGAAATCACTGCCACCACCCAGCTAATATTTATTAGCTACTCAAATGCCCTTAAAGGGTGTCCAATTATTACTGTGCAATATTATTATCCAATTGGTAAATGTGACTAAACAGTCAAGGCTTATTTGGAGTGACTTGGTCAGTAATCACTATAAATATGCAATGTACTCTAGGGCTTAAATTATCTCTACACAAAACAGCCACAGTTGAAAGGTTTTAAAATATTTAATAATAAATAATAAAAACACAAAACAATACTTCTTACTACACAGTGCTAGTCAAGAGTTAAGAGATCACAGAGAAATACTTAAAATAATTCAGTAGTACAGTTCTGACATCACAGAAAAACACTTAGTCTAATATTTCTAGTTTCTAGCTATTTCTAAGAGAAAACACAAATCTAAGATAACTTACATATAGAACACAGGCAGAGTGCTGATGAGTTGGATGGTCAAGACAAAAATGCCTAATGCCCTCTGATTCTCTCTGTTTTTAAATCACATTCCTGGTTCCCATTACATCATTCTTCACACTTCCCTGGGTTCTCAAGCTAAAAGAAACTACATTTACATTCTTAACATCTCCTTTTATTATTTTGCAGCTGGTCAGGAAGCAGAGCAATAAAAAATACATTTGCATATTTAAATCTAGCAATTTAACACGTGGTTAAAACAATAGAAAGAATGTCTTCATCTAGACAGGCTGGAGTTGATTTTAGATCAAAGGGTCACAACATGCTTTACTTGGTCAGCTTTATGCCAGCAGAGTGTACTGTTACATTTTTTTCAGTTCCACATCTAATAGCAGTTTTTCCATTTAAGACAACAAGCCTGTGGTTCACATTAATATTTACAGATGACAGAATTATGTATAAAATTCTATCTGGCTAGGCTGGCAGCCTTCACCCATCTTCACATACCACCCCCCCCCACAGAGAACTCAAGCTAGTTTTTCAAGTGACCCTTGAGAAACACTGCTTGAGAGGGTTAGGTCTATCTGAGGGTACCTTACCCCATTCCCTGTCTTGAGAGCACATCTGCATTGGCATTGCTAATCCCACTGTGGTGCTGCACTGACATATCATATGCTTGCAACCCTAGGCTCCATCTTATCAATGTTGCATTTTGCTGGCTGGCTCTGTGTAACCATGTTAGGGGTTGTGATCTGTCATAACAGTGAATTTCCTTCCATACAGATAAGGCTGAAGTTTCTGCAGTGCCCACACTATGGCTAGACATTCCTTTCCTACAGCTGCATAGCATTCATCCCTGGGTTGGAGCCTACGACTGAGATAAACCACTGGTTGCTCTTCTTCCTCTGAAGAAATCTGGCTAAGTACAGCCCCCACCCCATGTTTCGAAGCTTCCACCTGCACAACAATTTATTTGCTGTAATCTGGACTAGCTAACACAGGGGGTCCTCCCAAAGCTTCTTTAAGCTTCTGGAATGCCTGCTCACATGTTGGTGTCCATACTACCTTATCTGGCCTGTTCTTCCTTGCCAGGTCTGTGAGGGGAGCAGCTATGGTACTGTAACTGAGGATGAACTTTCTGTAGTACCCTGCTGTCCCTAAAAATGCCCTCACCTGCTTTTTAGTAACAGGTGCAGGCCATGCCTAAATGGCTTCCACTTTGGCAGGTTTGGGCCTTATATTACCACTGTCCACTCGATGTCCTAGGTAGGAGAACTCTGCCATACCCACCTGACATTTGCTTGGCTTAATGGTCAGCCCTGCCCTCTGTAGTCTGCCCAGCACCTCCCTGACATGCTGAAGGTGCTCTGGCCAGGAATGGCTGTAGATGGCAATATCATCTAGGTAAGCAAGGACAAATGTTCCTGCTCCTGCTAGGATATGATCTACCAGCCTCTGGAAAGTTGCTGGGGCATTCTTCATCCCAAATGGCATCTTTGTGAACTCATACAAGCCAAATGGAAACACAAAGGCTGACTTCTCTCTAGCACTGGGAGTCAAGGGCACCTGCCCATAACCCTTGGTAAGATCAATGGTTGTAAGATACTTAGCCCCACCCAGATGCTATTTTATATATATATATATATATATATATATATATATATATATATATATATATATATATATATATATATATATATATATATATATATGTGTATATATATATATGTGTATATATATATATATATATATATATATATATATATATATATATATATTTTATATAAATATATATATATATATATATATATATATATATATATATATATATATATATATATATATATATATATATATATATATATATATATATATATATATATATATATATATATATATGGGTGTCCACGGTGGTGCAGCGGTTAGCGTTGCTGCCTAACAGCAAGAGGTTCTCTGGTTCGATTCTCAGCTGGGGTGCCTTCTGTGTGGAGTCTGCATGTCCTCCCTGTGGTTGCATGGGTTTCCTCCGGGTGCCCCGGTTTCCTCCCACATCCCAAAGACATGCAGTATGTGGATTGGACACTCTAAATTGGTTCTAGGTGTGAGTGTGTGTGTGTGTGTGTGTGTGTGTGTGTGTGTGTGTGTGTGTGTGTGTGTGTGTGTGCATGCCTTCTGTGAAAGATTGGGTGCCGGGCTGACAACTCGACACTGTAAAACTCCACTGCCAGTCATAAGCGAACAGATGATCCGCTGTGGCGACCCCTAACCGGGAAATGCTGAAAGAAGAAGAAGCTATATATATGTGTGTGTGTGTGTGTGTGTGTGTGTATATATATATATATATATATATATATATATATATATATATATATATATATATATATATATGGATCCCCTTCACTTCACCGAAACGCTAGAAGACCGACACTCTACAGAAGGAGACGAGAAGACCGATGACTCAGATGACCGACAAGGTGAGAACCCGACGGACTCGGTAAGTGTGCGATAGAGTGAGGGATTTAGTGTTAGGGAGCGGACAGGTAAGTGTGCGATAGTGAGGGACTGTAGTTATAGGGGCGGGTTAAGTGAGTTAGGGTTAGGGTGCGGTTAGGGTAAGTGTGCGATAGTGACGGACTATATGTTTAAGGGTGGGTTAAGTGAGTTAGGGTTAGGGTGCAGGTAGGATGTGTGTGCGACAGTGACGGACTGTAGGTTTAGGGGTGGGTTAAGTGAGTTAGGGTTAGGGTGCGGGTAGGGTAAGTGTGCGGTTGTGTCGGACCTTAGGGTTAGGGTTTGGGTTAAGGTTAGTGCATGTATAGTTGTGTGTAATGTGTAGTTTATGTTTTGTGTGTCGGTGTTTTGGGTGTAGGTGTTATGGTGTTAGGTTTTGTGCGTTGTCGGTATTGTGTGTTGTCGGTCTTTTGGTGTCGGTGTTTTGGGTGTCGGCGTTGTGGCGTTTCGGTGTAGTGAAGGGGATCCATATATATATATATATATATATATATATATATATATATAGAGAGAGAGAGAGAGAGATATGCACATACATATCTACAAACACACACACACAAACATCTATATATGTGTACAATGTGTGCGTGTATGTATATAACAGAAAAAATACTAATGTGAAGGTGCAATCCAGTAAAGCAGATATGGAAAAGACAGGAAGAATATAAGAGGAGACAAGGACAACCAGTCAAAAGACTGATGGATTGGATGAGGGGAAAACCCAAGACAGGCAGGAATGACTATTGAAGAAGGTAGGAGATTCTCTCTGAATAGACAAATAGCGCTAATCAACCCGACACCCCATCACATGTAAAATGGAAAAGGGGGGTTAATAAGGATGATGCATTTAGAAATACTTCTGAGACCTGAAAATGAAAGCAGGCACCCTCTCTGCCTAAGAGACTTGTCTGAAGAATAAATGACACAAAAAACTCCCATCTAAATGGATTAGAGACACTGGCTAGAAGTTCATATGTAGGATGCGATCCCTCACCCCAAAAACAAAAAGGTACTATGATCATAGGAGGAGTTCTGCAAAAGGATGACTAGTAAGGCAGAAAAAAAAAACAGGACTTTAAAACTTCAGCACAAAGGCAATGCATTTTATGAAGAAGAGCAAAGAAAGGAATTACACTCCACATGAGATTAAACATAAGAAAAGGAGCAAACATCAGGAATGGTAATAACTATGTATATGAACTGAGACGCATTTAAGACACCAGTTAAGTAAAACAAAATGATGATGCACATCACATTTACACTCTGTACATTTAAGTCGAAATTCAATTGTTTAAAACAGCCATTTCACTCAAATCGTGAATGTCATTCAAATTTTAGAGATCTCATAGAAAACATATGTTCATTCATTCATGATTCATCACTACTCAGAAATGAGCACACTGACTTGTCAGACTTATATCAACATTCCCAGTGTAAATTCAGCATTACTTACTCATGGCAAAAAGTTTGGTAGCCATGCTGAAAATAAGTATTGCTTCAGTTAGCTACCATACAGCAATCACAGCTACGGTCTTCCTCTGCTGTACATAATAAATTTTAAAAAACTATTACAAAATGAAAGGAAAGAAAATGTGCTGTTAAGAGTTTCTGCTGCCAAATATATATATTCAGGCAGCAACAGAACTTTAACCGAATTACTGTGCTGGAGTATTCATATTCAGCATGTATGCATGTATTTAAGCTAGCTCACAAAAACACTCAAGAAATATGAAGTCTTATTATACCACGTTAAATTTAAAAGGCAAACATATCTTTTAAATAATGGCATTGTGTCATAGCCATATATTACATCTGAGTGTGGGTAATGCAGCTTTATCCACATCAACATGTAATATATTGTTAAAATCTACTCATGTTTTAGCTGTAATGCCACTAGCAAAACTGAAAAAAAAAGGCATAAGCAAAATACTTACAAGTAAATAAAAGAATAAAAGAACAAGTTTGATGCCCAAACTATGACTCAAAAGGTAACAGCAGCTGTTAAATGCCTAACCATGTCTATATCATTTTATTTGGTTATCAAATGAACCACCTCATTGCTGTCGCAGGACCATAGCTGGGTTAAGACAGTAGAGATGGAAGAGGTCAAACTCAAGATGACAGGATGAAGTTCATTAAAAGTTCATAAAAATACTGGCTCTCTGAGATAAAAGGACAGATATAGGGGCACCATCATACAGACAGATGAGGCAAGCCAATGTCTTTTTAAACTAGTCACCGGATTCAGCAAACGTCTGTGCAAGAATAGCTTATTCTTGCCCGGAAGGGACCGTTCCCATGCAGCACAGTGGCGTGCCATGCATATGTATGGAGGCATGCTTCCGTGCTCTAAAATGGACATGGTTCTGTGTGCGAGCATAGGGGCCATGTTCGTGCAGTGCACGGACACTAAATAAGCCCCCTGTGCTCAGAAAGTGCCATACGGCACTTCCAAAGCCATACTGGCATAAGATTAGAGCTTAGCTCTAATATTATGCCAGTATGTAAATAGAAGCATTTCAGTGTCCACGGACACGGAAAGCAAAACAGCAGTAGGAAAGCAATACAGGGGGTGTGTCACAGCTTCAGTGACATACCCCCTGTATTGCTAAAGGGCCGAATGGCACTCCTGCAGTTTGCGGAAGCAGGTAATGTGTGCAGATGCACACATAATAGGGATAAATCCACCAAGTGTACACAAGCATAACCCCAGCCCCACAAAAGAAATAAAGCACATACTGAACATGTCATGCATCAGCATGAGACACACACAGAACCTTGAAAGCCCAGTCATTGCAATATGTCACAAACACAGTCCCAAGTAGTTGTCACAACACCACAATACACACCCTCATAACCTACAGAAAATAATAATAATATATCCCTGTTTATAATGCCCTAAGGGATGTTTAATTGTAGCTACGTGGGTGTGTACATTACAGCTTAAACATCCCATAGAAGTTAAATGAAAATAAATAAAAGCCAGTGTCAAAGCCATGATAGTGTAGTGGTTATAGTAACAGCTTTATCTGCATGTGTTCAGAGTTCAAGTCCCACAGTAAACAATTTATTTTATCACGTGAAAGTAGTGTTAAACTTATTTTAGTAAACGTAAACTATGTAGCAATTAGTTTTTGCCAACCAGGGTAGAGTAACAGTTTCAAAAGTGAGAGGTCAGTGTAGCAAAGATGTGAAACCCCCATATAAACACATGTGCCCCATACAGTATAGTCACACAGGAATATAAAGTGATGGAAGCACATAGGGAGATGTCATGGAAGGTAAATGCAAAAGTATAAATGTGTATGCAAATATTTATGCTATTACAATGACTGGCCATTAACATACAAAAATGAGTATGCTAATTGGCCAGCCCAAACAGAGTGCCCGTTGTAAATCCGAGAGTATGCAAATGGAAAAAGGTCTGGCTGCCTGGACTATTTCCATTTGTATACCACCTGTTTGTATTTCCAGTCTGTGGAGATAGCAATGGGAAAATGAAGATCTCCATTGTATTTACAAACATATCTCGCTATGTGTTACCAGTCAAAGAACTCGTATAACATAGAAAGATATAAAAAAATGCAATGGATATCCTCCTGTCAACAGAGAAAGGAAGCTCTCCGTTGCCTTTTTAATAGATCTCACTATGTTATACGCATTCATCATCTCGTATAACATACCGAGATATGTAAAAAAAAGCAAATAAGATCCCCCTATCTCCGTTACTGCATCTGCACAGCACTGATGTACTGCGTAAGTGTGGGAACATGTCCCTTGCGCATGTGCAGTACATCAGAAATGGCCCAGGATACTGGAAAACTGTGGAAGGGCAGATTGGAGGCATGATACAGTGACATTTTTATGAAAGGTATGTATTGTTTTTCTTAAATAATATCATTGTATAATAGCAATAACCCATGGCTGGGTGTGGGCAATGCTGGACCTACCCACGGTTGGCATTGTATAGTCATGAGGGCATTGCCCTCGTGACCAAACCACACCAATTGTGGGTAAATTCAGTATTACCCACACCCAGCTGTGGGTTATTGCTTAATTAATGAACATATCCTGCATTCAGGTCAATTAACATTAATAAAAAATAGCAGTCTCAAGTGTTGGACCTATGACACTGCACAGTTTAATCAGAGGAATGTACTAGTAAACCAGCTGAGTTGTACACAGTGGTGCAGCGGTTAACGTTGTCGCCTCACAGCAAGAGGTTCTCTGGTTCGATTCTCGGCTGGGTTGCCTTCTGTGTGGAGTTTGCATGTTCTCCCTGTGTTCGCGTGGGTTTCCTCCGGGTACTCCGGTTTCCTCCCACATTCCAAAGACATGCATCTGGAGCATTTCTCCCCGGGCCTCCGCTGAAAACAGGCTCTGTGGAACCTAGTCGGACTTTCCCGGTCAACAAATGATAAATAAATAAATAAAATAAATAAATTGTAGGAATTAATGTTGCCTTTTCAAACATATCATGCAATAGAGGCATACAACATTAGGGGGAAGTGTTGTGGAACCCTTTGTGCATTGTATATAGACATGTATACACAAACACACACACACACACATATATATATATATATATATATATATATATATATATATATGTGTGTGTGTGTGTGTGTGTGTGTATATATGTAAGATGAAAAAAAAAATATATATATATATATATAAACATACAGTCCTAATATAGATATACATATATTAAATATAACAGAAGGAAAAAAATATATATTATATATATATATATATATATATATATATATATATATGTATATAACATGCAGTGTAGTTATATCTCTGAACCATCCCTCCCAACCTGTTAGTGCAAGGAACCTGTACAAAGACTGTAAAAGGGGGGGATGGGTCACATATACAGACATAGCTAGAAAATCGTTACAAATGAAGATGTGTGACAGCAACAGTGTGTGTTTCAGCAGACATTCTATGAAGGATATGATGATGGGAACTGAAATGTCATGTCATGTATTTACTGACATAAATCCTTGGATCATCACCGTGATTTACCAGACAAATAGATATAAATTGTGGAACTGAACAAAAGTATGGTCCAAACATCTGGACATTCTGTGGAAAATCTGGCTGTGGAGAGGTATATTCAGAACCCCTTAATGCAATGAATGTGGACCAAGCTTGACAAAATGGGGAGAGAAAGGCATGAAAATAGGGACATATACAAAATACATCAGTAGATAAGCTGAGAACGTTCATGTAGTAACTGTGTATGTCTTAACATATATCAACTGAAATATCACAATTTCAGGACTCAGTTGCTTCTCATTAGTTACTGACCTCAGTCCCCACATCATCCCATTGATGTGTCATGTATACATAACAGTTATGGGGATCAGACCAAATATATTGGCCACAAAACTGGACATTCTATGAATATGTGGACATAATACAACAGTAGGGAAACTACACTGAGGTACCGATCAATGTCCAGACTACAATCAGACTGACATAACACTATCCAGGTCAAGCTCTGGGGCTGTACACATGCAGTAGCAAATATAACAGGCAGTGCAGGGATGTAAAGTGGAACACAGACATTGGTGTGAAAGTGCATACCCCCAAACAAGTGCACCACAGTGACAGCAATATACCAGTAAGCAAACTGAACATGACAGTATAATACTGCAGGAGCAACCACATACTGTTTGCCACTCACACATTACCCCTACATATACTGCTACAATTCATAGTGTACTGGGAATCTGGAGGTGTTACATGACATTTCACAGTCAGCCCCTACAAGCATATGGACCTGATAGACCAGCAGCAGCTGTAGCAGCATGCAGAGTCAGATAGGTAAAGGATGTATGGCACTCACAGCTGCTACTCTCCCTACCCAGCCTAAAAACATAAATATACAACCTTGGCAGTTTGTTCACAATGGCCAGACAGACATACTGTCATATGTGCAGATTTCCACAGAATTACCAGGGTGTGGACACATAACCCTGGCCACCGCTGCATACCATGGCCAGGATCTGCCAGGTCATTGTCATGCTAACTGGTGTGCATTTGGTAATTAATGATATACCATACCTCTGCACCTCATAGTGCAGGTCATCTGGACAATGCATGGCATACGTATGGGACAGGGGGCTGGAAAGAGGGACATATCACACATAATGATGTTACAAATTGAGACAGCAGCTGCTGTTACATGTGTTGTTGTAACATTACATTCCTGAAGGAAATGATGTGTGGAGCACAAATGGATGACAACAAATACTGACTACAATCCTCACATTATCCTACCATCCCCACAAAAACAGATGTTGGTCGAGGAACAGACCAAGCATAATTGGCAAACATATGGACAGTCTGTGGACAACATGCCAGTTGAGAGCTATGTCAGAGGCATATCACTGTCAGATGTCGTCACCCAGTAAATGCATGCACAGACAAACCCTGTCAATGTAGCAACCCTCTATGTGTATAACAATGCTAATGGCATACAAGTTGTACCAAACTCCTAAGCTTTGTCCCCCATGTTGCTGGGCTGTCTCCACATGTCCTGTCCTGTGAGGTATTTCCACCTACTGTCTGTGAAGCTGTAGCCCTCACACTTCCGTAATGTCCCTCGCACAGGCCAGGTAAATGGGCAAGGCCCACATGAAGGGCATACCATATGGTGGAACTAGCAGCTGTGTTCAGGCCCACAACACAATACTATGTGGGCACCTACATAGCTGCATGGCCTCAGCAATACCCAACAGGATAACATCAACCCCCTCAAGGTAGGCTGAATGCTTGTGGTGGATAGCAGCAATACCCGACAGGATAACATCAACCCCCTCAAGGTAGGTTGAATGCTTGGGTGGATAGCAGCAATACACAAACCACAGACTTGGTCCCTAGATTGGCTGTACAGGCACAATCAGGAGCACTCATTAACCTGGCTTCAAGTCAGTCTTTGTCTGATCAAGCATATAAGGTCACAGGTGGAGTACTGCAAGGCTAACTATGAGTACAAATTGGACACATCCACCAAGGCCAATCACAAGGCCATCTTCACATATGTCTGCAATCCCTGAGGTCACATACCAGCCCACCCTGTAATGGTGGCCAATCAGGCCACATATACACACACAACATAGCTATAGGCAACCTGCTGCAGAAAGGTTTGGGGCAAGCATCACCCCCTGGCTCAGCAGCACTGTAGCTGGATATGCGCAGCACCCACACCCCTCCTCTCATTACCAGTGAGCAGGTACGTATCGCCTACTGAAAGGCAACAAATGTAGGTATCCATGGCACTTGATAACATCCCTGTCTGTATCCTACATGAACTCAGGCATGTGTACCAAGCAACATTATACTCCGTAGTCACAACAAGGCTTGGCACCATCCACACCACATCCACATGGAAGATGGCCAATGTCATCCCTCGACACAGATATGAATGAGGAGTACAGGAGTAGGAAATTAAGTAGGCCTCATTAGGGGGAATATGACACCTCAGGGCCAGCAGTGCAATGCAAGCAGATACAGTGCTGATACATTACAGGGGTATGGTATGGTTGTTACTGGTATTCATTGTAGATGTGCAAGTTCTGTACATATGGTTGCCAAATGTATGAGGTCCTGTGATGTGTCTCCCTTGTAATGTCTCCCAGGTGCAATATCGCATCAGCAAAGGTCAACATTCTCAGTGGCTCAGATAAATATAATTATAGAAGCCATACTACACAACCATGCCATAATGTTTGGCTGGAGCCAGCAACATCTGCAGGAGAGGACTGGCCTGTGGGACAGCCTTGTTCACATGATAAACGATGTTGGCCTGCACGCATGTACATACGAACAAGCCTGGCATCGTGGAAGTGACCTCATACACCATGCCTGGCAAAGGGCTGCTGCAGTGGCCAAGGACCACACAGCCACAGGCGTGGGCCAGGCATTACAACCCCACTGGCACCCACTGGGGAGCTCCATGGGTACCATGAGGCACCCATCCCAGTACAACATCAGAGTACAGACACCCCACATACTGGAGGTGGTTGGCACCCAGACAATGGATGAGGAGTGTGCAGGTAAGACCCCAGTGTAGACTGCTAAACTAGTTTAGCAGACATACTTGTAATTGTAGAGTATCTATGTACATGTGTCAGGTCAGACTACATTTGTGGATGGGGTTTTCTAATGCACAGACATGCACATCTGTGGTGAAGGACAGCAAATTGTGTATTTTGGGGGTTGTACTGTACATGTGCACACATGCTGCATCCTTCCTGTACCAATGCCACTTGTGGGTCTGTCGACCATACTCCCCCTCACACAACTACCTAGGTCCTTCCTGTCTGCGTGTGGGACGGCAGCCTGCAGCTGGTGAGTATGCAATAGTACTGTTGTAGTTTGCCAATACCCTAGGCATGTGAAGGCCATGCAGTGTACCATGCACACAACTGTCACTCATAGCTATATTGCTTTATGTGTATGTTCACCTGTGTTGAGGGTCAACTGCATTGCATCACAGTGGTCACCATAGGGGCCTATCTGATGAGAATGTATCATCCCTGTAGCATAACACATGGCCTGTCAGTGCAAGGCTTCTGGACAGAGAGCAAAACAATGGTTGGACAAATGGCCTAAGGGAGGGACCTGTGTGAAGCATTACTGTCATATAGTGGATATAAACAGTGTACACACCCCAGTTAAGATGCCAGGTGTCTGTGATGTCTGTACAAATTGAGACCACAGTATGTCAGTACTCATCTTTTCCAAACTGTAATGTGACCTATGACATAAACAATTCCCTGTACAAACAATCAATCTGTTGGCCACCAAATATGGAGTATACAAACCCCACAATATGCTGGATGCATATGTGTGCACACCCTTCAAATAATATGTCCCTGCAGCAGCTTGTGATTTACTGACAGCATACAGTCTGCTTGGGTACACACCAGCCATCATGTAAAGGCACTCTGACTAACACCAAATAACAGTCTGCTGTCCAAGTGGGATAACCATGACATATGCTCAGTTGCCTGCAACAGCAATAGCCATGGCTTGCAGACAGCATACAAAGCAGCAAAGGGATCACATATTTGAAAGGTATCAGTCAAGTGTAGGGTAGAACAACATTACCACAGCAGTGCATACACCATGGAACACAGTAGAGACATTTGTCAAAAGGTGGAGTGAATATGGGACAATAGTGCTGTTGACAAGAACCTGAATGTCCCTTCAAAAATGATGACAACACATGTCATGACCTGGCCAGGGAGGTTTCCAGGGGACATACAGCAACAGCGAGGGAGTTGCAGGAACCCCTTGCTAGTACTGGTGTTCTGTACTACCTGTGAGAACACTCTCCCATATGTCTGGTCTATGGGGCAGGATCAGAAGATAGAAGCATTCCCACACACCATAAATAGCGAGGGGGGGATACAAATTGCAATGCAGCACATCATGTCTCACAAAGGCAGGTGTGAAAACATGTTATGGTGTAATGAGACTAGGGATCGACCTCACAGCCACAATAGCAACAGGTATGTGTGGTGCACGAGCAACACCTCTCATAACCTGAACACCAACATCCCCATGGTGAATCACACTGGTGACAGTGGCCTGCTGTTGGACTGCTGTTCCACAGACAGAACAGGGCCTGTAGTCACGGTGGTGAGAATTCTGAACATTTCCTAATAGCACCCACTTCTGCCCAAAATCCATCAGGCGTCTGCAAGAACGTTGAGGATTAGTAGGTGTGTCAGCCTTCAACGTGACAAAGAACTGCAGCATACATCCAAAGCTACCTAAGAATGGCTCCACCTGAACACAAACATGGGTATGGATTGGCCCAACCAGAGCTTAGACCTACACCAGATAGAAAACCTTGGTGTGATCTGATGAGGGCTATGCACATGAGCTGCCCTTGCATTCTGATAGAGTTGGGTGACCTTTGCATGGAAGAGTGGCCAAATAATGTCAAGTCAGGATGTGCCATGCTGATTGACACCTTTAGAAGAAGAGTGAATGCTGTAAGCCACTTACAAGGTGTTTCAACAACTTGTCATTTTGAGAGTGTGCACACGTATGTAATCAACATATTGTACATATTGCAGTCATATTTTTCATGTATAAAATGTGTTTGTTTATCGATTGGATTGCACAGGTCATATCTCACATGGAAGAATGCATTATTGTGGTCTCATCCACTATATTACAAGAACATGGCATGTTAACAGGGTTGTGTGCACTTATCATATCCACTGTAAGCTTACAAGGCTGGTAGTGTAACAGGGATTGTATGACCATACATTCATTGCTCGTTTGTAGATCTGGCATTCACATGTATATCATTAATCAGTGATGTCATTCCTCAGATCATCCCACATATGTCACAGGGAAACACAGGGATTATGAGAAATAGAGCAGATATATGAGTCAGACTACTACACATCCTGTGAGGATATGTACAGTTGTGAGGTATGTTCTGTAGTACTTGCCACTGTGCAATACAGGTGGACAGCAATGATGTGTACATGGCTGCAGTCTGTGCTGGGGAATGACCATCACACACTAACACTAATCACATATGCCAGAGCTCTATATTGTCAGTTACATGTCATACAACTGGCTGCAATGCATGATGTTGACAGCCGTGTGTCATGCATGTCACCATGTGGGTAATGTGTGGTCTGTGTAACAGATTTGTGCCACCTTACCTGTAAGTGTGTGTGTGTGTGTGTGTGTGTGTGTGTGTGTGTGTGTGTGTGTGTGTGTGTGCATGTACGTGTGTGTACCAGCCAACATGAAAATGCAGGTAATAATGTACATATGTTGTCTTCCTCTCACAGGTGGCGATGGGGTCTGGGTTCCCCCCCTTTTGAAACAATGTCAATATCTCTGCAGTCTCTGCCAATGATAATAGAAATACTGTGTACAGGTGGAGTTGTCAGGGGCTGAATCTGTGCCATTAGTTGGCATCCCATTCGTGTGCACACCATCACTGCACACAGTGACAATGCCCACACATACCCCATCACCAGTGGCCACAGATGAAGGACAGTTGGCAGGTGGTAGCATTGAACAGGCTAGTGTGGTGACTATGGCAGGTGTAAGTGCAGATACTGGCCATAGCCAGAGTGCAGGCAAGGTCCCACACAGGTGGATGGACAGAGGTGTTTGCAGGAGGAATGCTGGTCATTGGGCCACTGTTGCAAGTGCCACAGAAGGAGTCATCAGATGCATGTTCCACGCTGTCATGGATGTGCAGGCACATAGTGAATGCCACAACACACAAATACTCAGGGTGGTGGATGCAACTGTCCCTGATGTACGTGGTGGCATACATGACCTTGTTGGGTCCACACGTCAAAATACTGAGGTGTGGATCCAACCACAAACTAATCACCTTGGGAATCTACATCCCCTCCCACCCTCCCCCCTGCAAAGGTAACCACCATGACAAACACCTCCAAAGCTAACCTTGGGCTCCTTAAAACAGAGGTTGTTAAGTTCACGGCTCCCATGCAAATGGAGAATAGTTACATGACCACCAAATCATATGCCAGTGCACTGTATGAACACATACACATATGCATGGATCTCACCATGACCAATAGAACCAAGATGTTGTCCTCCAAAGCAGGAAGCCAATGTGGTAGTCCTCTGCCATGCACAAACTTGACAACGGAACAAATAAACTGACGCGGAAAAAGGTGATGTCTCAAGACTGGAACAACTCCCTTATTGACCTCAACAAAAGGTTGAGATCACTCATCAAATCCTCTAAGGCTAGCTATGAAAATGGAATTGCAGTGGATAGGAAAGGCAAACAGAAAACCTTCAATAGTTATGTGGATAATCTCCACACCAATACCCAGATGTGGTCTGAGCTACTGCACAATGGTACTTCCTATACCGAGCCAACAGATATTGCTAATGTACTGTCCAACAGATTCAGTGCCCACCTGACCCCTCTCACCCCCAAAAGGAACAATCACAATACCAGTAGATTGCCATACACCCAATATTACTGCTGCACAGGTTAAAATAGCACTGTCCAAGGCCAGGAATACATCTTCTATGGGACCTGAGAATATCCCTGGCTGTGTTGTACATGAACTACAGAGTGACCTGGCACCACACCTGTGTGCCCTGTGCAATCACAGCCTCACCTCAGGCTTTGTCCCTACCAAATGGCACACTGCTACAGTTATCTCTGTCCACAAAGTAGGAGCGACTACAGACCCTGGGAACTATCACTCCAATAGCCTGATGAGTCTGATATGCAAAGCTATGGAACACATCATCATCATGGACCTACTAAACAAGGATATAGGGATTTCCAAAGTCTGGATCCTACACAGTTTGGTTTTGTGGAGGGTAGATCATGTCTGCTCAACCTGGTCAACTTCTTTGAGTTAGTCACCAGATATGTGGATGATGTCAAGGTGGTCATACAGCCTACCTTGATCTGGCCAAGGCCTTTGATACCATTCCCCACTCTGGAATCATAGAAAACCCACTAAGGTAGGCATCAACCCCTATATCACTAGCTAGATTGCAGACTGGCTCACAGATAGACCCATGGTGTGAAAGTAGCTGACTCCAAGTCAGACTGATGACCAGTCACGAGTGAGGTCCCACAGTGTTCGGTCCCGGGTCCTCCCCTGTTTGGTATCTACTTCTCTGAATCACAAGGATACTCTGGCTGACAAAGTTTGCAGACATTTGTATGCTGGGAGCTATTATTAACTACCCAAGTGATGTTGACATCAAGCAGAAAGGCCTCACTGAAACCAACATATGCTGTCAGAAGCATGGCCTGAAGCTCACTGGCCAAATATGTGTCAGCCTCCCCTTTGGGCACAACTCATTTCCCATAAATCACCACATCGATGGTAGTCCACTGAATATAGAAGGCATTATAAGAGATCTGAGAACACAGGTTGACAGCAACCTCTCTTTGGACTACCACTTTGCCACTGTGAGCAGACAGTCCTTCTGTGTGGAACATCTGATTACTAATGGTTTTACATCCAGGAAGTAGGGGGTCATTGTCTCTCCCTACCCTTCCCTCATTAGGACAATCATCATGTACAATGCCCCATTTGGCATGTACCTCAATGGACACCTGCAACAACTGCAGAGGCCACAAACTTACCCCAGAAAGATGATCCTAGGCCTGAAGCAGTTGTCCTATATGGACAGACTCAAAACACTCCAACTATTCTCTGCCTCATATCGCCTACTTAGAGGCAATCTCTGCTTGCCCTACAAAGCCATGTCTGACCTAGCTCTGTTAGAAATGCTACATCTAAAGAAATCTCAGTCCCTCTGAACCACACGCTCCAGATACCTCAACCTCAGTACCACAATCAACAGAACATGCTGTAGGGACAGGTTCATAACCCAGAGACTGCCCATGCTATGGAATAGACTTCCCATACATGTCAAGCAGAGCACCTTACTGGCCCTCTTCAAGTGAAATCTTGATGAGTGGATAGGAAATAGAAAATTCAGCTCGGGAATCACTCCAGTGGCTGTACTCAACAGAGGCACTGGGAACTAAGGTCGAGTGGCACAATGCCAGGGTAATCCTATGGACTAGGCTTGTAAAGGCTCCAGGGCCATTAGCCTAGTACACACCTATGAACCTATATATAAAACCACCATAACAAACTTCTCCAAAGCCAACTTCATGCTTCTTAAGACAGAAGTGGCTGACTTCATGACACCCATGCAGATAGAAAATAGAAGTATGACTGCTGAATATTACACCAATGCACTGTATGAACACATACACAAGTGCATGGATCGTGCCATCCCAAATAGAACCAAGATGCTCTCCTCCCAATAAAGGAAGCCAATCTGGTGGTCTCCTGCTATAAAGAAACTGTACAACAGAAGGAAGAAACTTTTGCAAAAAAGGAGTAAACTGCCATTATTGAAAGAATTCCCTTATCAGCCTCAGTAAGAAGCTGAAATCCTTCATAAAATCCACCAAAGCTAGTTACAAAAACAAAATTGCAACTGATTCTAAAGACAATCACAAAGCATTCTATAGCTATGTCAAGAATCTCAATGGCAACAGTCAGATCTGCTCTGAGTTACAGCACAATGGCAGTAAATGTACAGAATCAACTGATATTGCCAACATCCTGGCAGATAGGTTCAGTGCTACCTTTACCCCTCTCTCACCCACTAAATGACCCATCTCAATGCTGGATGAATGTAAAGCCCCTATAATCACGGCCACATGGGTAAAAACCACACTCTCCAAAGCCAAGAATACAGCATCCGTTGGACAAGTCAACATCCCAGGCTGTGTTTAGCACAAACTACAGAATGGACTGACACCCCACCTAAGTACACTGTTCAGTCATAGCCTCACTTCAGGCTTTGTGCCTACTGAATGTCACACAGTGACAGTTATCCCACTCCACAAGGGGGGAGCCACCACAGATGCTGGGAACCACTGCCCCATCAGCCTGAGAAGCCTGATCTGCAAGGCCATAGAGTGCATCATCATGGAACTTATAAACAATGACATAGGTAACCTCCAAATTGTGGACCCCACCCAGTTTGGGTTTGTGAAAGGTACATGATGTCACCTAAACCTGATTAACTTCTTTGAAGCAGTCACCAGAGCCAAGGACAAGGCCAAGGTGGTTCACACAGCCTACCTAGACCTTGCCAAGGCGTTCAACAGCATCCCCCACTCTGGAATTACAGATAAACTCACTGAACTAGGCATAAATACCTATGTCACGAGATAGGTTGCCAACTGGCTTACTGACAGAACTTACACTGTGAAAGTAGCTGACTCCAAATCTGAGTCCAGACCAGTGACAAGTGGAGTACAACAGGGTTCAGTCATTGGTCTTCTCCTATTTGGCATCTACTTCTCTGAACTTCAGGCTAACACAGAGGGTCTGTGGCTAACAAAGTTCACAGACAACTGCAATCTGAGAGCCATTATTGAATCCCGTAAAGATGTGGACAGTCTACAAAAGGGCCTCACTGAGACAGATGCCTGGTGTCATAGCCATGGCCTCAAGCTCAATGCCAAATAATGCATTGTCATCCCCTTTGGGTAAAACTCTGTGCCCATGAACTACCACATAGCTGTTAGTACACTTAACACTGAAAGTGTGATATGAGACCTAGGTACACAGGTGGATAGTAGTCTCTCCTTTGATAACCACATTGCCACAGTACTCAGGAAATCCTTCTGTGTGGCACATCACATCACAGCGGGTGTCTCATCCAGAAAAAAGGAGATCATTGTTCCTCTCTACTCATCCCTCATTAGACTTATTATACAGTACAATGGCCTGATTGCTATGTACCTCACAAGACATCTACAACAACTGGAAAGTCCACAGAATTACCTCACAAAGAGGATCACAAGCCTCAAACAGATGCCCTGCGCAAACTGTCTCAAAACACCAGCTTTAATACATTGCATATTGCCTACTCAGAGCCAATGTTTGCCTAGCATACAAAGCCATGTCAAACCCAGAGCTGTTGGACATGCTACATGTAAAGAAATCCTAGTCCCTCCAAAAACATGCTCCAGGGAGCTAAACCTTGTCACCACAATAGACAGAACATGCTGGAGGGATAGATTACTGTCCGTAACACTTCCCATACTTTGGAACAAACTACCCATTTATGTGAAACAGAGCTCCTCATTAGCCTTATTTATGATAAATATTGACATTTGGATGGTAAATAGGAAATCCACCCCGTGATTCACTTCTATATCTCTGCTCGAGAGGGCCACAGGACATTATTTGTCTTATGTGGCGAAAGCCAGGGAATCTTGTTGGCTAGGCTTGTATAGGCCCTAGGGCCAATATCCTAGTATCTACCTATTCACCTATATATGTGTATATATATATATATATATATATATATATATATATATATATATATATATATATATATATATATATAATATGTGTATACATATCAACCTCTTAGTGCAAGACTAATGAACAAAGGCTGTACAAAGGGTTGGAAATGGGCCACATATATGGGCATAATCAGAATATTGCTGTCATACCTGAACAGTTGTACAGCAACAGGGACTGTATCAGCAGAACTGTCTGAATGATATGAGGATGGGATTTGACATGTATGTCAGTCTTCACTGACATAAATCCTTGCATCATAACAGTGTTACCCAGAGAAATGTAAATAAACTGTGTAACAGAAACAAAGTATGGGCCAAACACCTGGACAGCCTTCAAACAGCCTGGCAGTGGAGAGGTATGCTCACAACCTTTTAGTGCAATGAATCTGGAACAAGCCAGACAAAATGGGGGGACAAAGGCACGACAATAGAGACATATCCAAATAATGTGAGTATATCAGCTGAAAAGGTTGTTGTAGTAACACATATCCTGCTAACATATATTGACAGAAATATCACCTTTGTGCATTTTATAGTTAATGCCCTGAAGCCAAAAGAAAGAACCACCTTAACAGATACAAGCATAAATAATCTGAGAGTTGTGCTACTGTGCTCTGGAGATTCTATACATAACTATTGAAGGCCTTGTGGTTGTCTTCAGTATCTGCTGCAATCATGTTTTCATAGCTGCCTTTACAGGATTTGATGAGAGATCTCAACCTTTGGTTGAGGCTGATAAGGGAGTACTTCACCTTATTCCTCATCAATTTCCTCCTTCTGTTGTAGAGTTTATTTATGGTAGGAGACCACCAGATTGGCTTCCTTTTTTCTGAGGAGAGCACATTGGTTGTATTGAGTATGGTGAGATCTTTTTTTTTCAATTCCTTTTTATTAGGGTTATATCAAAACCAAATGAAGACAAGAAAACGATATAACAGAGAATAAAACAATAACAAACAATATACAGACCTACAAACATAAAACCTATATACATTAGATAACCTATATACAGTTCTCATCTATATCAAGCTATGCAGCATACAGAAATCTGCGTTACAATCATCTGCATTTGTGTATGTGTTCGTACAGTGCATTGGTGTAAGATTCTGCGGTCATACAACTAGTCTCCATCTGCATGGGTGCCATGCAGTCAGCCACCCCTGTTTGTAGGTGCCCAAAGTTAGCTTTGGAGAAGATTTCATGGTGGTTACCTTTGTGGGGGTGGTGGGAGGGATGTGGATTTACAAGGTGATTAGTTTGTGTTAGTATCTTACCAGGGAGGAGTTGACTATTGGTGTAGAGCAACGTTTGCCCATGTTAGTAATGACTGGGTCAAGGATGTTGCTACCTCTAGTGGGAGTAAGAATGAGCATGTCCAGGGCATTTTAATTAATGAATTCCAGAAAGCATTGGCCAAGTCTATTGGTACATGAGTAATTTTTCCATTTAATGGTGGGGTAGTTGGTGTTGGCCAGTATGAGTGTTGGGTTGGAACCTAATATTCTCCAGGGTGCTTAGGAATGGGGAGTGTGAGTCTTGGGCCATGTTTGTGGACCTACAGCAGGCTATGACCTGTATTGCTGTCTTACCCAATGTTAGCTGCACCTGATGCATCTCAGATGCATTATGTTGTGCTAACAGTCTGTAGGTGTGCGCATCCATTATGAATATTGAAACACCACCACCTTTGCAGCTTCGGTCCAAGTTCTGAGCCAAACAGGTGTGGAATGAGTGATAGCCTGGTAGTGCAGGTATGCTTTCTGCTGCCTTGAACCAGTTCTCTGTTACAGCACAAATGTCGATGTTCTCCAGTTTAAGGAGTGCTTTGAGTGAGTACATTTTGAAATGTAGACCTCTAGTGTTGAGCAGGATGATCCTCAGATTACATTTGTTTGTAGCTGTTACAGTGGTAATGTGGTCTTTGGAACACTGCCTAAAAAAGCCACTATAGGGATAGCAAGAGCCTTGACCAGTATCTGGAAGCCCAGGGGTGACAGATGCAGGCCATCTTTGGCAAAGGATCATGGTCTGTCAAACATGTCATCCCAGGCACACAGATAGTGGATCCCCTTAAAATGATACCAGAAATGTAGTGAATTGTTGAAATCAATCATTTTTAGCTTGCACTGTGGTATCATTCTGGGTGATAGTAGGATGCTGCTCAGGGCTAGAGTCATACCCATCTGGGTTACATAGTCAGAGAGCTCCTCCATGTCTGTTTTCATATAGTCCAGGGAGGTGCATCTCAGGTCATTCACACCCACATGTACAGTGACAAAGTCATATGTGTACCTGTTGTTGAGGGCCCTCAGTGGGTGTGTTATGTGGCAGATCCTAGCACCTGACAGGCGACTAACTGTCACTTTCTCCTTTTTCAACCTAGTGAGTGGGACATCACTGTTCATCACTATGAAGTCAACTATGCCTAGTGGTTTGGCTATGCTGTTTTGCCTTAGGCGCTTTGGTTGACTGGCACACTGTTTAGGATACATATGTGTCTTGTGATTAGTGTTTGGTGGTGGTGGAATGCATGTCTGCCTTGGAGGTCTCTGCTGTTTGTGCAGCTTTTTATTGAGAGCCTCCACAAAGGTTGACTGGCACACTGTTTAGGAGACATATGTGTCTTGTGATTAGTGTTGTATGGTGGTGGTGGAGTGCATGTCTGCCTTGGAGGTCTCTGCTGTTTGTGCAGCTTTTTATTGAGAGCCTCTGCAAAGGTGGGAGTGTGGTTTGTGTTTTTTATATGAAGGCAGTGCTGGTGTGTGTTCTGGAGGGCTATGTGTTCCATGTATTGTGGTGCAAGTGTTGACCATCTCCTCTTGACCAACTATTCTGGTCTTGGCTAGAGAGTGTGTGGCTTCCAATTTGGATATAAGTGCATCTCTTGCAAGTCTGAGTGTAGAGTGGTAAGAGGTAAGGGTTGTCAGTGTACATGAGGCAGTTGCTACATTGCCTCAGGATGGCCAAGTTCAGCAGATTAATAGGTGAAAGCACAGTGAACTGACCTGTAGATATGTCTGGAGGGGTGGTTATTAATAATAATTACTGGAGCTGTTTCCTCATAGAACACTTTGTGCTGTTAGCACTTTTGTGTGATAAAATACTTGCTACAAGACATCTGGTAAAGTGCTAAAGTAATAAGCTATTGAAAGTGCAGGAGAGGAGAGAACTAGCATATCTAAGTGACAAATTGAAGAGCAGACTTGGGCAACACTCAGAAGCTAACATACAGACCTGGATACAGCAAATCTATATCTGGACTAGACTAGTTACAGAAAAGGTATAGTACTATTTTAATAGTGAAATGTCTTGTATATTATATTTGTCTCCATGGTAGTGTAGCTGGTGTACAATGGATGTATGAGTGCGTATCACATGTGCAACCACCCATGTATGCACGTGTCCCATACAGCATACTCACACCCCTTGCTATTGTAATGGCAGCACATATAGGCATGTTATGTAAAGGAAATAATATACACCTGACCTGCAACAAAATATACAGTCCTTGAATCCAGAAACCTGTACACAGTAGTCAAAGCATATAACCACTAAGCCATCTGAGCTATACTATTTTATGATGTTTTCAACCATAGCATGCAGTGCAGTTGGTTTATCATAGGGAAGGAAGACTGGAATAAGTAATGATTTAGTTGTCAATAACTTGCAGCACTGTCAGAGCCAAGAGCACCTTATTACAGTTCTGGACCATGCCAGATGAAGCTGGGGGTCCAGTATATGGACATACAAACACATTGGTAATGATACAAAGGGACTCATGCCATTGACATCTGCTGCCCCCCCTACACAGTACAACTAATAAGTACACAGTACACTGCTACATATTCAGGATAGGCCATACACAATGGCCAGACATACACTGACCTCTTAGCAATATAACTAAAATGACTGAATATAGTAAAACAACAGCCAACCAGCCATAAATACACACAGATGTTTTTATGTGTTTTTCCTTCAGGTATTACAACATTACAAAACATATTTTCCTTAAATACAGGCAGCAATTGACACTCAGGTTAAAACAGCCCTATCCAAAGCCAAAAACACAGCATCAATGGGACCAGACGGTGTCCCAGGCTGCATCCTACATGAGCTCAAAGATGAACTAACCCCCTCACCTAAACACATTGTTCATACTCAGCCTCTCCACAGGCTGCGTGCTCATAGAGTGGCACACAGCAATGGTTATTCTGCTGCATAAAGGTGGAGCCACAACAGACCCCGGGAACTATCACCCTATAAGCCTAGCTTGGTCTGCAAGGCTATGGAGTGCAACATCATGGATCTTATTAACAGAGACATTGGGAACCTCCAAACACTGGACCCTACTCATTTCGGCTTTGTTAGGGGCAGATCATGCCCCCTAAACCTGGCGGACTTCTTTGAGACAGTTGCCAAGGCTATAGACGAGGGAAATGTGGTCCAAAAAGCCTACCTAGACCTCACAAAGGTACATGGACATCTGCAGATAACAGATATCTGTGGTCCAATGTGGTGTCAGACATGTGCTTTATTTCTCTAAGTGTAGGAGCATGCCCAGTATAACCTTCTATATTGCTTGTGGGAATCCATTCCAGGGAGAGTTGTACTCCAGTCCAGGGTTTTGCGTGCTACAGCTACACCTAGCAAGCTATTTTTTGCAGGATATCTGTAGATATGTTGCCAACATGGAGACGCAATTGGTCCAAACATGGAGGGATACTGTGTGTAACTAAGTTTCCTATTACTGTCTGTGTTGCTTGTGTAACATGTTCTGTTTTAGCATAGATTTTTGGACATATATACTGTTTTACAGTGTAATGTATTGTGTCATCAACTACTGACAGATATCATTGTTTGCTCACAGTTGTTTACCAGGGAAATACAAGAGCAATGCAGCAGAGACCAATATTGTGAGGCAAAGACTAGACATTGTGGCACAATCCTGCCATTGTGAAGGGGTGGCTACAGACAGTTGAGTGATGGGTCTGAGTAAATGGTCCAGCATCTTGGTGCTATGCTGGCTGGGGATCCCCTTCTTGTGCATTTCTCAACTTAGCTGAATGGCCATATCCTGCTGTGGGCATACCTCTCAGCTGTACAGATTCGGCCAGGTTATCCAAAGGCAAAACTCATATATCTGGTCAATTTCCCTTCACATTGTGATTTACAAGCAGGTTTGTGGTTATGCATACATGGATTTGCAGTCAGGTGGAAGTATGAGCAGACATTTGAGTTTCAGACTTCACACACTCCATGATATCCATGCTTTTATGCCCCCCCCTCTGTAATTCTATCCTCTTCCCAACAGTATGAGAGCAATTTCTCAGAAGTATTTCTATAGTTTGACCTTCATCACAGCAGTGTTTATGTATTGGTCCACAATTCTTGCAGTAGGACATGGAGAGGCATGCTACTGGCATTTGTAAGTATGGCCTTGAATTTGTTTTCTACTTAATGTGTTATGCTGTTAGTTAGGACCCTATGCCATTCCATATGATGACACTATGGGTGAAGCATATGATGGCACTATGGGTGAGCCATGGGCATTTGCCAGAGGCCTGTAGGCCACATGAGAGTGATGCAAGCCACTGCATTTTGTCACTCATATGTTACCAGGCTCCAAGCCAGTGGATTCCCTGGGGTGACATGAGCAAGTGGGTAAGGTGTTCCTGGCAATCCTTCTAGTTCATAGTGATCCATCAGTCTGGATGTGTGCAGGGTGCTGCTTACGGCTAAGAACACACCTGCATGGGACACCATTTCAGCATGCTGCATTCTGTGTGTATTCCATAAAAGAAGTGTGATGATTCTGTAACCATTCCCAACAGCAAGGATATGACTGATGAAATACCTGTGGCTGTTGGGGGGGGGGTGGACTGAGTGCATGTGTGATATGGAAGCTTATGGCACATGACTCATAGATATAACTGGGGGCTTCTCCTTCTCCTCCCTTGTATGTGGACATCAGCAGTGTGTAATTACTTTATAACTGTGGCTTTTGTGGTCTGTCAGTGATTGGGCAGACAACCAGTATTTCATATTAGAGGGACAACTAATGTGATGCTAACCTCTGTATTTAATTCCAAAGGTGTGTGCAGTTCAGAGTTACTTTCTAGGCATTGCATAGAGTATATCCACCTGTGCACTGTTTCTTTGTTTGGACCCCTGTTCATACCCTTCCAGCTTTCTGACAGTGACACATATTTACATCTGGACAGAAAATGTGTACAACTAGTAACATAGGTGTAGCTGAGAAGCAGATTGGTTGGCACTGTAGTTGTTGGAATATGGCCCTGCCAACCACAGTACTGCACCTAGGCCACTGAGATAACATCCAGCCCTACATGCCATCCACTTCCAGACAATATTAAACACTCACAAAAAATTGGCACACTGACCCCTGCAAATATCATGTTGATTGGGACAGGTCAGGCAATCTGTGCTCCACTGATATTACTCTACAAACTTGCATGTTACTGCCATTTATACATGGGGTTGGCGGGGGCACACCTGACAACTTTACATATTTGCACTGACTGCACTGGTATTTCAGTTATACTTTGTTTGCTTCCATTTAGTATTGTATTGAGCCCTATCTTGCAGAATGGAGGCATATCAGTAAAGTACACAAGTTAGATTGTAACGGCATATATTTCAATTTCAGACTTACTCTTCATAACTATACTGCAACTGCAAGACCTGTTGTAGTATGTCTGTGTAGGTCTGTAGGGGGGGGGGGGCTGTTCACCATTTCCAGCATTTGTGGAGCTTTGCCCAACCTTTCTTTCCTGTCAACTACACCTGTCCTGCTTGGTGAGGCTGGGGGTTGGGTATGGGAACGCTCATTGACATCCATGTGTGTGACCTGTGGACACCCACAGTTAGTCAAGCCACCACACGACTGCAGTGGGAGTTGTTACCTTAAGTACTACTGCCTAGTATGGGGACAACAGTATTTGTTATGGATTTCATACTGTCCCATATAGCTGTCAGCTATCTGCTGCTATCCCATTTGGCCACCCAGTTCCCTTGCATGCTTGCATCCATAGCATAGATATAACTACCAGAACATACTATTCCATTCAGTAATTGATAGCAAGTGTGACTTACCTTGTTCCTGGGGCAGTACTGAGGATGGTGCTGGTGGGCTGACTATGTGGGACGCATGCAGTACACTCCCTATACATGGTAAAGTACAGGTAGTGTCATGTTTGGCATCCCTTTTGTTGTATGTGCACGTCGGAGAGAGGTGTCAGTCCCTGAGTCCCTACAGTGTCAGTGTGTGAGGTATCAGTCCCTGAGTCCCTACACTGTCAGTGTGTGTGCTATGCGTTGCCTCTTTGCCAAGGCATAGGCATACTGGGCATGCCTCTGTCTGCCTGTAGGGGCAGGCTCAGGAAGTTCCTCCTTCAAGTCCCTCTGTGCCTGTGGTGACCTTGGCAATGGTGGGGGGGGCTGTGTGGCCCTTCCCTGTGTTGTTCCTGCTGCAGCTGTTTCCGCAGGATATTGTGTAACATGGCACATACTATGAACATTTGTCCACATGTAGCTGGAGAGTACTGCAAGGCTCCACCGGATATGTCAAGGCAGCAGAACCTTGACTTGAGCATCCCAAACACACGCTCTATAATGATCCTGGTTTGTGCATGTGCCTCATTATGGCATTCTTGTTTGGGGTGTGTGCATTTCTGATGGATGTCGTCAGCCACGGCTCCAGTGCATAGCCAGCATCCCCCACTAGATGGCCAATTGGGATGTCCTCCCTGGCAAGCCCCTGATACAGCTGTGAGGAATGCCAGATGTGTGAGTCGTGATAGCTTCCAGGGCTGCCAGCACACACTTGCATGATAATACCCTGGGCATCGCACACAACCTGGCAGTTGATGAAGGGGAAGCCCTTGCGGTTGATGTAGACCCTACCCTGATCACCGGGTGGTGCTTTGATGTGGATGTGCATGCAGTCTATGGCACCCAGTACCTGTGGGTATTCAGCTACATGGTGGAAGAGACACATATTGCTGGTCAATTCCTCACTGGTGTTGGGGAAGTAGATGTGTTCACAGACATGTGGTAGCATGGCATCCAGGAACTGATAGAGTACTGTGGATTCTGATGGCTGTGACACCCCAATGATATCCCCAGTAGGTCTTTGGAAAGTACCTGTAGCTAGTATTCTTAAGGCTACACATACCTAGTATCCACTGGAATGAGTTCCCCTGTTTGTTCTGGATGTGACATGAGGCCGGCAGAGCTCCACAATTTGCTGAAGTATGTCCCTGTCCACCCTGTAACACTCTACAATCTCCAGGTCATGTAGCCCCTAATAGGTCACCTTGCGTATGAACACTCTCTTCCTCCTCCTGGGTCTGCAGTGGCTGGCAGCATTATCCTCCTCACCACCGTCAGCCTCCAGCACATAGTGATGTATCCGAGCAATGGCAGCCCCTAGCATTTTGTCGGTTCAAATTCCCAGGTTTACTCTAAGGGTGCAGAGTTTGTAGGGAAAAGCAGACTGAGGGGTATTTCCATACTTTATAGTGGTGTGCTGCTACTGCTGTCTGTCAGATTGGCTGTTTCTGATTCATTGCAGCTGCCAGCTTACTTGCTCATGGCTTGGGTTTAGCCACTGTGAGTGTTAGAAACATTACTAGTGATTTGTGGATGATTGCCTTTATTCTGCTGTTTCCCTTTTTGTAATTATTTTTTACTTACATTTCCTCCCATTTACAGTTTTGCAGCTACCTGCCAGCTGTATTATATTTGCAGAGCCCATTCTGAGTTGCAAAACTCCCATAGTAGTGATTTCTACATCAGTTAACCTTTATTTAGTGCTGTTGCCCTTTAATTCTATTTTACATGTCCTCCCATCTTCAGCTCTGCAGCCACCTGCCGGCTGTATTATTTGAGTGCTTTCATTGGTCAGTTGTGGGTTGCAGACTCCCATATTGCTGATTTGTACAGCATTTCCCTTGTTCTGCTACTTCCTTTGCCTTTTCCTTCTACCCTTCCTCTTTCAGACTGTTGGTAGTGTAAACAGCAAGATATGACCCTCCCCTGCACGTGCATACTCTCTTCAGTTCATGGAGTATGAGTACACAGCCTCAGACACAACCCCTCTCCTAGCTGTGCTTAGCTAAGCAGACAGGGCTCCAATGTGCTTCAAGCAAGCATGACACATCCCCTTTTCATGTTCCTTGCTTCTCCTGCCTACACGATGGTGTTAGAGCACCCACACAGTTAGGTGCAGTCTGACTCTTAGAAATTCTCCTGTTCAACTTGTGATTCAGTATAAGTCCCCTCATTAGCATACCCCACTGCCTTAACCCCTAGTTACTGCACTATTCCCAAACCTTCACCCTTGCAACCACTGTTCCCTGCCTATGTTTACTTTCCACATGCCATTGACTATAATGGCAAAATGCAGAAAGTAGTTCTACTGCAGTTCCCCCCTATTTCTACGTCTTCTCCCCCCTCCCACTAGCGTACCACATCCCCTGCCCTCAATGGCCAAGTTTGGCCAACATAAAATAAGTCCTGGGATACAGCAAGCTCTGCACAGCATGCAGGAATTGTGCAAGAGCTGCTGCACACAATATGACTGATGAGCGATCCAGGAACGAGCTCCCGGGACGTGCACGAGTGCGCCTACACTATTCCTGCATGGACACAGCTCCTGTATGCTAATTACCGCATTTGCTGGTGAAAACCATGAAAATGAGGTGAATTAGTGATCCAGGAAGCAGGCAGGCATCTGTGCAGGAAAAGTGTAACCTGCAAAAATGTATTCGGTTACTAACCGAATACATTTCTGCAAATTACAAAACGGAGGCATGACAGCTTGAAAGAAAGCATATATTCAATGTAGTAGGTATGCCAATGGCCAAAATATATGGCAATTGGCAGGGGAAATAGTTACAAAAATATAAAAAAAATAACTTTTATTTCTTTTTGGCTGATTTCGTCCGTTTAAGCATAGGGCAGTGGTGCACAAATGGGATTGGTTTGAAAATAAGAAAAAAAGTTGGAAATAAGCTTTTAAATCCAAATCAACATTTTGCCATGATAGTCAATGGCATGCATAAGGCAACAATACCAAGGAATAGTGGTTGCTAAGTGGGAAGGCTCAGTGTGAGTGTGGTAACTATGAATTAGCATTCTGGTTTATGCAAATGAGGGAACTGATACTGAATCACAGATTTCCTCTTAGTGTTAGCCTGCACCCACCGTGTAGGTGCAGCAACACCATGGTATAAGTATAAGAGGTAGATGACCTCATAAGGGGGAGTGCCATGCATGCTGTAAGCTTATTGGAGCTCTGTGGCCCGTGTTTGCCCTTAGCTAAGCACAGCTAAGGAAGGGGGGTGTATCTGAGGCTGCCTAGCAGTGTTTACATTGCCTAAACTGGAGTGTGTGCCATGCACTGGGTTTTAAACAAAAAAACCCCAGGAAACAGCAGCTCTGTTCACATCTGAGCACTGGCTGTGCACGGCGTGCCTCGGGGCTTAAACGGGAAGGTAATAGAAAGGGAAAACAGCAGTAGGAAGGCAATCAAGGAGAGCTATCATAGTTGGCAGGCAAAATGTATCAGAATCAGCCAATTACACAGGCAGCAGCTCAGCCCAGCACAGTACTATAAACTATGCAAACCCCCTTCACTCTGGTATTTCCCACAAACTCTACGCCACCGGTGAACACAGATGGGAAAATTTTACCTGACAAAACTAACAAAATGATACAGGCTGTCATTGGTCTCGCACATCAATATGTGGAAGAGACTGAGGGTGGTGAGGATGTGAATGCTGACAACCAACCCACAGTGAGGAGGAGAAGAGTGTACAGACCCAGGGTAACCTACCAGGGGCTACATGAGCCGGAGATAGTGGATCGCTATAGGGTGGACAGGAACATTTTACAGCAAATTGTTGAGCTGTGCCGGCCACGCCTCACACACAAAACCAACAGAGGGGAACCCATCCCAGTGGATACCAAGGTATGTGTAGGGTTAAGAATACTAGCCACAGGTACCTTTCAAAGGCCAACTGGGGATATCATGGGGATCTCACAGGCATCAGCATCCAGGGTACACCAGTTCCTGGATGCCATGTCAGCACATGCCAGTGAGCACATATATTTCCTCAACACCCATGAGGCATTGACCAGCAGTATGCATCTCTTCCACCAAATAGTAGAATACCCTGAGGTAGTGGTTGGTATAGACTGCACGCACATACATATCAAAGCACCACTCGGCGAATGGGGTAGGGTCTACATAAACTGCAAGGGCTTCCCCTCCATCAACTGCCAGGGTGTGTGCAATGCCCAGGGCATTATCTTGAATGTGTGTGCTGGCAGCCCTGGAAGCTATCATGACTCCCACATCTGGCATATGACACAGCTGTACCAGAAATTTGCTAGTGTGGACATCCCATATGGCCACTAAGTGGGGGATGCTGTTTACACAATGGAGCCGTGACTGATGACACCCGTCAGAAATGCACACACACCTGAACAAGAACTCCATAATGAAGCACATGCACAAACCAGAATCATAACAGGGCATGTGTTTGGGATCTCAAGTCATGGTTCCGGTGCCTGGACATATCCGGTGGAGCCTTGCAGTACTCTCCAGCTACATGTACACACATTTTCATTGTATGTGCCATGCTACACAGTATGATCCTGCAGAAACAGCTGCAGCAGGAACAGCATGGGACAGAGCCACACAGCTCCGCTTACCATTGCCAAGGCCATCACAGGCACACAGGGACTCTGAGGAGGAGCAACCTGAGCCTGCCCATGTAGACAGAAGGAGGCATGCCCAGTATGCCCAGGCTTTGGCAAAGAGCCAATGCATAGCACATACACTGACATGGTAGGGACCCAGGGAATGACACCTCTCTCTCTGACTCAGTAAAAAGGATGCCACACATGCCACTACCTGTGCTTTACCATGTATACGGAGTGTACTATGTGCATCTGACATAGTCAGTCCTCCAGCACCATCCTCGGTACTGGCACAGCCACAAGGTAAGTCACTCTTCCTATCAATTGCTGAATGGAGTAGTATGTTCTGCTAGTTGCATCTATGGTATGGATGTGAGCATGCAAGGGAATCGGGTGGCTGAATTGGATGGCAGCAGATAGTGGACACCTATATGGGCAGCATGAAATACATAAATACTGGTGTCAACAAAGTAGGCAGTAGTAGACAAGGTGACAAATCCCACTGCAGTACATGTGGTGGCCCAAATGTGTGTCCATAGGACCCACACATGCATGTCAGTGAGGCTCACATACCCAACAGCAGCCTCAGCCAGCAGGACAGGTGTGGATGACCATAAAGAAAGGCTGTGCTAAGGCCTCCATTTGATGGCAATGGTGAACTTCCCCCCTCCAGACCTACACAGACAGACTACAACAGGTCTGCCAGTTGTATGTTAGTTCTGAAGGGTAAGACGTCTGAAACTGAAATGTAGGTCATTAAAACCTAAGATCTGTACTCTACTGATATGCCTCTAGTCTGCATGATAGGTCAGAATTTAGAATGAAATGGAAGCCAACAGAATACATGAAATACCAGTACAGTCATAGCAAATGTTTACAGTTGTCAGGTGTGCCCCCCCCCCCCACAATCCTATGTAGAAATGCAGTAGCATGTATGTGCGGGTTTAATAACAGTGGAGCACAGATTACCTGAGCTGGCCCAATTTACAGGCTAGATTGTTACATGTGTACAATATGCAGGGCTGTTTTAGGTTGTTGTGTGATCTTTATTGTGTGGAAGTGATTAGCATGTAGGCATGGAGGGTTGTGTCTTGGTGACCTATGGCCAATACCGTTGATGACAGGGCCATGTTCTGACAACTGCAGTGCCAACCACAATGATGATGATGATGATGATCATCATCATCATCATCCCCCTTTTTCCCATTTACATGGGGTCAGGGTATCATATTAACTGTCGCCAACTCTCTCGATTCAGTGCCACTCTCCTGCCTTCTTCAACACTCATGCCTGACTGTCGCAGATCTTCTTTCACACAATCCATCCACCTCTTTGCTGGGCCTCGCTTCCTCTTACCTTCTTCCTGTCTGTCCCAAATCTCCCTCACCAGATTGTCTTCTGCTTTTCTACACATGTGCCCATACCATCGTAATCTGTTCTCTTTGATCTTTTCTGCAATTGGAGCTACATTGGCTTCTGCTCTTATGTCCTCATTTCTTCGCCTGTCCCGCAGTGTGCATCCTACCACCTTTCTCAGGCACTTCATTTCCATCACCTCTAGCTTCTTCAACTGTTCTGCCTTTACTGCCCAGGTTTCTGTACCATACAGTAGTACTGGTCACACCACTGTCTTGTACACCTTACTTTTCAGCTTCTTTGGCATTCTTCTGTCATAGACTACACCTGATACTCTATGCCAGTTGGCTGCAGCCCCTCTGATTCTAGCTTTGACCTCTTCATTCAGACTACCCTTCTCCTCAACCACCCCTCCACAATGCATCCTAGCAATACCCACTTCAGCACTCATCCATACTCATTGTTCAGATGTCAATATCTGTCACCATCTGAAAGATGGACATGCCATGAATGTTTGCACAGACATACAAACAGTACACAGGTGGAAGTACCCTAGGTACACTACATAAAATGTAACTGTCAACTGCACACACCTTTGGAATTGTGCATACAGGTTAGCAGCACATTAGTTGTCTGTGTAGTATGGAATTCTGATGTAGTCTGATCAATCACTGGCGGACCACAAAAGGCACAGTTATGAAGTAATGAGCACAAGGCAGCATAAGCGGAATGTCCCAGGTATATCTGTGAGTCAGCTGCAAGAAGCTTCCATATCACACATGCACTCAGCTCACCCCACCATCAGCCACAGCTTTATCACAGGTCATATGCCTGCTGTTGGGAATGAGTACAGTATGACCCCCTCTTCTGTTATGGGAATACCCACAGAATGCAGTATGCTGAAGAGGTGTCCCATGCAGGTGTGTCCCTAGCTTTAAGCAGCACCCTGCCAGCATCCAGACCAATGGATTAATATGGACAGGAACTATTGCCATTAACACCTCGCACACTTACCCTGTCACCCCAGGGGAATCCAGTGGCTCACAGCCTGGGAATATAGGAGTGACAGAATGCACTGGCCTGCTACAGATGGCCTGCATCACTAACAAATGCCCTACAGTCCTCTTTCAAAGGCATGTGCCTCACCCATACTTCCAGAGTATGTTATCTCATGGGGTCTCAGCTAACATAACACAGTCCACATAACACAAATGCAAGGCCTTGTTGACAAATCCCAGTAGCATGCCCACCATGTCCTACTGCATGAACTGTGGACCAACCCCTAAATACTGTTGGGATGAAGGGACAATTATAGGGATACTTCTCAGATATCACTCGCATAATGTTAGGAAGAGGATAGAATAACAGAGTGGGGGGTGTAGAAGCATGAACGTCTTGGAGTGTGTGAAGTCTGAAACTCTGATGTGTGCCCATACAATGCCTGCCTGCAAACCCAGTAATGGGTGGCCACAAACCTGCTCGTAAACCACAATGTGAAGGGGAACTGACCAGATATATGAGCCCTGCCTCTATGTAACCTGCTTGAATCTGTACAGCTGAGAGGTATGGCCACAGCAGGACATGGCCATTCTGTTACGTAGATATATGTACAAGCAGGGGATCCTCAGCCACTACAGTACCAAGGTCCTTGACCATTTACACAGACCCATCAACAAGTGTTTGCTGCTACCCCTCCAGAATGGCATGAGTGTGCAAGAATATGTAGGCTGCAGACCACAATACTGGACACAGCTTCATTCATGTTGTATTTCCCAGGAAATAACTGTGAGCAAATAAGTATATCTGTCAGTAGTTGATGACATAATACAACAAAGAGTAAAACAGTACATATGTCTGAATATATCTGCTAACACCAACCATGTAACACAAGCAGCACAGACACAATAGTTACTGTATCCCACTTTCTTTCACCCATTGTGACTCCATATTGTCAACCTATCTACAGATATCCTGCAGAAACAGGTTGCTAGCTGTAGGTGTAGAACACCAAATCCTGGATTGGAGTACAACCTACCTGGAAAGGATTCACACACTCAATACAGAAGGTCATACTGGGCATGCTCCTACAACAGTTGACTATACATATCTGTCAGTCGCAGATGTCTGTGCACACACACCACATTGCACACCATTCATGCTTTGCACACACATTGTATAGGAATACTCACACATATCCAAGGCCAACACACTATAATATGTCAAACATACACACACAGAGATGTGGGGAAGTAAGAGAGATACAGTGACAGAGAGATTTCCATCATGAGGCCTGTCCCACCCACCACACATCCAATTGGCCAATATCACATGATGTGCCGATGTCAAACACTGTAAACATTGCTTTTGGTAGCCCTCAGCCCTACAGTGTCTGTGGTGCTTGTGATAACTGTGTAACATGGTAGTAAAAGTCAGTATTCATCTACCATTTGTATACCCAGTCCTGTCAAATGTAAAGTTGTGTGTGACTGAGTGTTGTGTGTGTGTTTCCAGAGGAATGGTTTATGGCCCATTCAAATAGACTGCACTTTCCAATGCCCATGTTAGCACTCATGCTGATGTTAGTCACCTTGAAATAACCCTGTGGCCAAGTTGCAGCCTCATAAGCTCTGTGGAATTGGCGATAACTGCGTAATGCAATAGTGTATGGTACTAGGCTATCGGCCCTAGGGCCTATACAAGCCTAGCCATAACAATTCCCTGGCTATTTCTTTTCACATTATTTACTTCCCTGAACCCCTGTCTAGCAGGGTGGCTGATGTGATCCCTGGGGTGAATTTCCTATCTCCCATCCAATCATCAAGGTTCCTTTTGAAGTGGGCCAAAGAGGCGCTCTGCTTGACATGTATGGGCAGTCTATTCCAGAGTCTGTGGAGTCTCTGGGTCAGGAACCTATCCCTCCAGCATGTTTTGTTCATTGTGATGACAAGGTTTAGATCCCTGGAGCATGTGTCTCTGAGAGATTGGGATTTCTTTAAGTGTAGCATGTCCAACAGCTCTGGGTTTCATAGGTTCATAGGTTGGTACTAGGCTGTCGGCCCTAGGACCTATACAAGCCTAGCCATAACAATTCCCTGGATATTTCTTCCCACAATATTTACTTCCCTGGACCCCTGTTTAGCAGGGTGACTGAAGTGATCCCCTGGGTGAATTTCCTATCTCCCATCCAGTCGTCAAGGTTCTTTTAGAAGAGGGACAAGGAGGTGCTCTGCTTGACATGTATGGGCAGTCTATTCCAGAGTATGGGGAGTCTCTGGGTCAGAAACCTATCCTTCCAGCATGTTTTGTTCATTGTGATGACAATGTGTAGATCCCTGGAGCATGTGGGTCTGAGGGATTGGGATTCCTTTAAGTGGAGCATGTCCAACAGCTCAGGGTTTGACATGGTCTTGTATGTTAAACAGAGATCACCCAGAGACTTCCCATAGTCTGGAACAGGCTACCCATCTATGTCAAGCAAAGTTCTTTATTAGCACTCTTCAAGAAAAATCTTAATGAGTGGATGGGAAATAGGAAATACACCCCGGGGATCACTTCTGTGTCTCTGCTCAACAGTGGCAGAGGAAAATAACTTTCTTGGGTGGCGTAAGCCAGGGAACCTTATTGGCTAGGCTTATGTAGGCCCTTGGGCCAAAAGCCTAATGCCTACCTATGAACCTGAGTAGATGATTTGCCACAGAGTATAGCTGGAGTTTTTTTTACACGGTCAGCATAGGGCATCCGCTTTAGGCCTGTGATTCTTTTAGTGAAGTATTTCTGTGGCCTTTCCAACTGTTGCAGATGTCTTGTGAGGTACATACCAAATGGGGCATTGTACTCTATAATGGGTCTAATGAGCGATGAGTACAGTGAGACAATGACCTCCTTTTTTCTGGATGAAAAGCCCTTAGTGATGAGATGTGCCACATAGAAGGATTTCCTGACTGTTGTGGCAATGTGGTTATCGAAGGTGAGACCACTGTCCACCTGTGTCCCTAAGTCTCTTATCACACTTTCGGTGTTTAGTGTACTGCCACCTATGTGGTAATTCATGGGTACATGTTTTTTTCCCAAAGAGAATAACTATACATTTCATGGCATTAAGCTTGATCTCATGGCTCTGGCACCAAGCGTCTGTTTCTGTAAGGCCCTTTTGTAGAATATCCACATCATTTGGGATTCAATAATGGCTCCCAGTTTGCAGTCATCTGTGAACATTTTTAGCCAGAGTCCCTTAGTGTTGGCCTGAACTTCAGAGAAGTAGATGCCAAACAAGAGCGGTCCCAGGACTAAACCCTGAGGTACTCCACTTGTCACTTGTCTGGAGCTGGATTTGGAGTCGGCTACTTTTACAGCCTGGGTTCTGTCAGTAAGCCAGTTGGCAACCCATAGAGTGACGTAGGGATTTATGCCCAGCTTAGTAAGTTTATCTATGATTCCAGAGTGGGGGATGGTGTCAAAGGCTTGGCGAGGTCCAGATAGGCTGTGTGTACCACCTTACCTTCATCCAGAGCTCTGGAGACTGATTTGAAGAAGTCAGTCAGGTTCAGGATACAAGATTGGCCCTTCACATACCCAAATTGGGAGGTGTCCAGTGTTTGAAGGTTGCCAATGTCTTTGTTTATAAGTTCTATGATATGCGTTCCATGCCCTTGCAGATCAGGCTCATCAGACTGATGGGATGGTAGTTCCAGAGATCCAAGGTGGATCCCCCGTTGTGGAGTGGGATAACTGTAGCTCTGTGCCACTCAGTGGGCACGAAGCCTGAGGTGGGGCTATGATTAAACATGACACTTAGGTGAGGTGCCAGTTCATTTTGTAATTCATGTAGTACACAAACAGCGATGTCATCTGGTCCCATGGATGCTGTATTCTTAGCTTTGGAAAGTGCGGTTTCTACCTGTGTGGCCATGATTACCGGAATTTGGCGATCTTTTGGTATTGAGATGGGCCCTTTAGGGGGTGAGGAGGGTGAAGTTGACACTAAACTGATCTGCCAGGATATTGGCAATATCCTTGGGATCAGTATATTTAATGCCATTCTGTTGTAGCTCAGAGCAGATCTGAGCATTGCCATTTACATTCTTGACATAACTATAGAATGCCTTGTGGTTGTCTTTGGAATCTTTGGCAATTTTATTTTCGTAACTAGCATTGGAGGATTTTATGAAGGATCTGAGCTTCTTACTGAGGCTGGTAAGGGAGTTTTTTTGCATCCTGGGATTTTCTTCTTTTCTGCAAAAGTTTCTTCCTTCTGTTGTATACTTTGATTATGGCAGGGGACCACCAGATTGGCTTCCTATTTTTGGAGGAGAGCTTCTTGGTTCTATTTGGGATGGCATGATTCATGCACAAGTGGATGTGCTTGTACAGTGCCTTAGTGTAGGATTCAGCAGTTGAATTTTCAGCTCCAGTCTGCATGGGTGTCATGAAGTTTGTCACTTCTGACTTGGGTAACATGAAGTTGGCTTTGGAGAAGTTTTTATGGCGGTTTCCTTACTGGGGGTGGGGGGTGGGGGTGGGATGTGGATGTCAAGGGTGATTTACTTATGGTCCGACCTGCCAATGAGGGGGTGACCACTGGTGTGGAGCTTCTATCTCCCATATTGATAATGAGTAGGTCTAGGATATTGGAACCCCTGGTGGGACAATGCATTAGTTGATCCAGGTTGTTGGAATTTATGAATTCCAAGAACCATTGGGAAAAGGTGTTGGTACCCGAGTAGTTTTCCTAGTTAATGGCATGGTAGTTGAAATCACCCAGTATTAGGGTGTTTGATTGTGTGTTAATATTTTCCAGTATGTTTAGAAAGGTGTAATGAGAATCTTGGGGCACGGTGGGGATCTGTAGCAAGCTACAGTTTGGATTGCAGTCTTACCTAGTGTTAGTTGCACCTGGAGAATTTCAGATGCATTGTGTGGGACAACTAGCCTGGAGGTGTGAATATCCTTGGTGAATATGGACACTCCTCCACCTTTAGTGTTTTGGTCTTGGTTTGGTGGCCAAAAAGTGTGGTAAGAGTTGTAGCCTGGTATTTCAGGGGTGCTCTCTGGAGCCTTGAACCATGTCTCAGTTACTGCACAGATATTGATGTTCTTCATTTTTAGGAGTGCCTGGAGAGAGTGCATTTTGAGGTTTAGACTTCTAGCATTGAGTAGCATTACCTTCAGATTTTGCATGCTTGCATCTGTAACGGTGGTGATTTTGTACTTTGAACCTTGCCTAAAAAGGCACTATAGGGGTGGCAAGAGTTTTACCAGTAACCTGAATCCTGGGGTGACAGCTGCAGACCATCTCTGGCAAAGCATTGTGGTTTGTCGATCATTAGGGAAACCACCGTAAAAAATTTCTCCAAAGCCAACTTCACGCTTCTTAAGACAGAAGTGGCAAACTTCATGACACCCATGCTGACGGACAATAGAGATAAGACTGATGAATCCTGTACAACTGCACTTTATAAGCACTTACACGAGTGCATGGATCATGTAATCCCTAACAGAACCAAGATGCTATCCTCCAAAAAAGAAAGCCAATCTGGTGGTCCCCTGCTATAAACAAACTCTACAACAGAAGAAAGAAACTGTTGCAAAAAGAGTAAAATCCCATGACTGGAGAAACTCCATGGTCAGCCTCAGTAAGAAGCTGAGATCCCTCATAAAATCCTCCAAAGCTAGTTACGAAAACAAAATCACTACTTATTCTAAATACAACCATGAAGCATTCTATAGCTATGTCAAGAATCTCAATGGCAACACTCAGATCTACTCTGAGTTACAGCACAATGGCACTAAATATACAGAACCAACTGATATTGCCAACATCCTGGCAGATAGGTTCAGTGCTAACTTTACCCCTCTCTCTCATCCCCTAAAGGGCCCATCTCTATACCGGAAGAATGCAAAGTTCCTGTAATCACGACTGCACAGGTAAAAAACACAATCTCCAAAGCCAAGAACACAGCATCCCAGGCTGCGTTCTACATGAATTACAGAATGAACTGGCACCCCACCTAAGTACCATGTTCAATCATAACCTCACCTCAGGCTTTGTGCCCACTGAATGGTGCACAGCAATGGTTATCCCACTCCACAAAGGTGGAGCCACCACGGACCCCGGGAACTACTGCCCCACTAGCCTGACGAGCCTGGTCTGCAAGGCTATGGAATGTATCATCATGGAACTTATAAACAATGACATTGGTAATCTCCAAACTCTGTACCCTACCCAGTTTGGGTTTGTAAAAGGCAGATCATGACTCCTAAACCTGATAGACTTCTTTGAAGCGGTCACCAAAGCCATAGATGAGGGTAAGGTGGTTCACACAGCCTATCTAGATCTCGCCAAGGCTTTCAACACCATCCCCCACTCTGGAATTATAGATAAACCCACTAAACTAGGTAGAAATTCCTATGTCACAAGATGGGTTGCCAACTGGCTTACTGACAGAACCCACACTGTGAAAGTAGCAGACTCTAAATCCAACTTCAGAACAGTGACAAGTGGAGTACCACAGGGTTCAGTCCTAGGTCCTCTCCTGTTTGGTATCTACTTCTCTGAAGTACAGGCTAACACAGAAGGTCTTTGGCTAACAAAGTTTGTGGATGACTGCAAACTAGGAGCCATAATCAAAACTCCTAACAATGTGGACATCCTACAAAAGGGCCTCACTGAGACAGATGCCAGTTTCTCATCCGGAAAAAAGAGGTAATTGTTCCCCTCTGCTCATCACTCATTAGACCCATTGTAGAGTACAACTCCCCTTTTGGTGTGTACCTCAGAAGACATCTACAACAACTGGAAAGGCCACAGAAATACCTCACAAAGAGGTTTACCGGCCTCAAACAGATGCCCTATGCAGACCTTCTCAAAAAACTCCAGCTTTACTCTGTCGCATATTGCCTACTCAGAGGCGATCTCTGCCTAACATACAAAGCTTTGTCAAACCCAGAGCTGTTGGACATGCTCCATGTAAAGAAATCCCAATCCCTCAGAGCTATACACTCTAGGGACCTAAAACTTGTCACTACAATAAACAGAACATGCTGGAGGTATATATTCCTGTCCCAGAGACTTCCCATACTCTGGAACAAACTACCTATAGGTTCATAGGTTCATACTAGGCTATCTGCCCTAGGGCATTTATAAGCCTAGCCAGAATGTGTTTGGCTTTCGCCACCCATTTTAAATTTATTTTGCTATGCCCTTTTTCGAGGTTAGTATACTATGCCTCTATCTAACAGTGACACAGAAGTGATACCCTGGGTAAACCTACGATCTCCCATCCACTCATCAAGATTCCTCTTGAAGAGAGTCAATGAGGGACTCTGCCTAACCTGGACTGGGATTTTATTCCAGAGTGAAGGGAGCCTCTGGGTTATGAATCTGTCCCTCCAGCATGTCCTATTTATTTCAGTGCTGAGGTTCAAGTCTCTCGTGACGTAGCTCGATGGGATTTGGATTTTCTGAGGTGCAGCATGTCCATTAATTCGGGTTGGACATGGCTTTATACGTCCAGGCACAGACCTCCTCTGAACAGGCGGTATGCCACTGAGTAGAGCTGGAGTTTCTTTAACCGGCAGCATATGGCATCTGTTTGAGCCCTTGATCCTCTTGGTGAGGTACTTTTGGGGTCTTTCCAGTTGCTGCAGGTGTCTGGTAAGGTACATCCCAAAAGGGGCATTGTACTCAATTATGGGCCTGATGAGGGATGAGTAAAGAGGCACGATGACCTCCCTGATCTAGATGTGAATCCCTTCATGATTAGGTGGGCTATATAAAATGTTTTTCTAACCACTTTGGCCACGTGGTTGTCAAATGAGAGATTGCTATCAACTTGGGTCCCCAGGTCCCTAATTACTTCTTCTGTACTTAATGGATTTCCACCTATGTGGTAATTTGTGGGCACTTTGTTTTTGCCAAAGGGGATGACTATACACTTTTGGCATTTAGCTTGAGGCCATGGCTCTGGCACCAGTTGTCTGTTTCTATGAGGCCCTTTTGGAGGATGCTTGTGTCGGCTGGAGAGTCGATTATGGCACCCAGTTTGCAGTCATCTGAACTTGGTCAGCCACAGTCCTTCCGTGTTGGCCTGTACCTCCGAGAAATATATACCGAACAAGAGAGGTCCCAGGACTGAGCCTTGTGGGACACCACTTGTAACTGGTTTGGAGTCTGACATGGCTCCAGCAATTCTAACCATGTGGGTTCTGTCCTTGAGCCAGTTTGCAATCCATCTAGTGACATAGGGGTTTATATTTAAGCTGGTGAGCTGATCTATAATGCCCGAGTGGGGTATTGTATCGAAGGCTTTTGCGAGGTCCAGGTAGGCTGTGTGGACCACCTAGCTCTCGTCAATGGCCTTGGTGACTGTTTCAAAGAAATCAACCAGGTTTAAGAGGCAGGATCTGCCCTTAACAAAGCCGAACTGGGTAGGATCCAGTGTTTGTAGGTCCCCAATATCTTTATTTATGAGGTCCATGATGATCCTTTCCATAGCTTTGCAGACCAAGCTAGTCAGGCTTATGGGGCGATAGTTTCCAGGATCCGTTGAGGCACCACCTTTATGGAGAGGGACCACTGTTGCTGTACGCCACTCTTTGGGCACATATCCTGTAGTAAGGCTGAGATTGAACAGTAGTTTTATGTTTGGGTTTAGCTCTTCTTTGAGTTCATGTAGGACGAGCCCGGACACCATCTGGTCCCATTGATGCTGTGTTTTTGCTTTGGAGAGGGCGGCTCTTACCTGAGCATCTGAGATGTCAGGGGCAGCACTCTGCTGGGATAGATATTTGCCCTTTGGTGGGAGGGGAGAAGTTTGCGCTGAACCTGTCAGCTAGGATGTTGGCAATGTCTGTGGGTTCGGTGTATTTTTGTCATTTTGGACTAATTCTGAGCAGATCTGGGCCTGACCACCCAGGTTCCCAACATAACTAAAGAAAGCCTTGTGATTATCCTTAGTGTCCTGTGCAATTTTTCTCTCAAAGCTGGCCTTAGACAATTTTATGTGTGCCCGTAGTTTTTGCTAATACTGATCAGTGATGCCTTCCCTTTTGGGATTTTGCTTTATCATTTAGTAGCTTCCTCCTTCTATTGTATAGTTTGTTTATGGCTGGGGTCCACCAGACAGGACGCCTGCCTTTGGAGGATTGGGTCTTGGTTTTATTTGGGATCGATGATCCATGCATTCCTGAAGGTGTTCATAGAATGCGTTTATAAAGGATTCTGTGGTCTGGGCTGTATTTTCCACAGGCCCGGGGTCTTTGAAGGATTCCACCTCAGTTTTGAGGAGTGTAAAATTTGCTTTAGAGAAGTTTTTCACTGTGGTTTTCTGGGCAGGGGGTGGGGTCGGGATGTGAATATCCAGTGAGATTAGTTTATGGTCTGATCTTACCAGTGAGGGATACACTTCTGGTCTGGAGCATAGAGTCCCCATGTTGGTGATGATCAGGTCCAGTATGTTTTCCCCTCTTGTGGGAGTGGTAACAAGTTGTTCCATAGCATTTGAGTTTATAAATTCTAGGAACCTTTGGGCTAGGGTGTTGGAGCTAGAGTAATGCTCCCAGTCTATGTTTGGGTAGTTGAAGTCGCCCAATATAATGGTGTTTGGAGAGACCTTCATATTTTCCAGTGTTCTCAGGAAGGCCGAGTGGGGTTCCTGGTTTTGGGAGGGTGGTCTGTAGCAGGCTATAAACTGGAAGGCAGTTTTACCCACTGTTAGTTGCACATGGATAGTCTCTGATGCTTCGTGCTTTGCCACCAACCTGGAGGTGTGGGTATCTTTGATGAATATCGATACTCCCCCTCCTTTTGTGGTTCGGTCCAAGTTTTGGGGCCAAAAAGCATGGTATGAGGTATAACCTGGTAGTGCTGGGGTGCTTTCGGGAGCCCTGAACCAGGTTTCTGTTACTGCACAGATATCGATGTTCTCCATGCTAAGGAGAGTTTCGAGTGCGTGCATCTTGAGGTTTAGACTTCTGGCGTTGAGTAGCATTACTCTTAGTTTCTTATCCCTTGTGATACCTATGGAGGTGGGTTTGTCTTTTGAGCCTTGCCTAAAAAGGCACTATGGGGTAGCAAGAGCCTTTGCCAATATCCGAAAGCCCAGGGGTGACAGGTGCAAGCCGCCCCTAGCGAAGCATCGTGGCTTGTCGAGCATATCATCCCAAGCTGACAGGCATTGATCCCCTTTGAATGACACCAGTACTTAAGCCAATTGTTGAAATTGATCATCTTGTCTTCATATTGTGGCATCATTCTTGGTGAGGGTAAGATGCTACTCAAGGTCAGGGTCATACCGCCTGGGCTACATGCTCAGTGAGCCCCTTTATGTCGCTTTTCATGTAGTCCAGGGAGGTACGCCTCAGGTCATTCACACCAGCATGGACAATGACTGAGTCATATTTGTACTTGCCTTGGAGTGACCTGAGTGCTTGTGTTATGTGGCGGATCCTAGCACCTGACAGGCTGCTCACCGTGACCCTCTCCTTGTTCAGCCTGGTGAGGGACGCCAGTGTGCCTGACGATAGAGTCACCTATTACAAGTGTATCAGGTGTGTTGTTTAGTCTTAAGGGCTGTGACTGTTTGGCACACTGGCTTTGTGAGATATGTGTTGCACGTGTTTTGTTTTGGGGTAGCGGCTGCTTGGGTGTCTGCTTTGGAGGTCTCTGCTGCTTCGCAGATCTTTATTTAGAGCCTCCGAGTATGTTTTTGTGTGATTATGTGTTTGGTTTGCTGTCGTGGTAGGTCTATGTGAGACTGGAATTGTAGTGAGTATGGTTTCCTTCTCCTCCTGACTGGTTATGCCAGTACTGAGTTGAGAGAGCTTAGCCTCCAGTTTGGCTATATGGTTGCATCTCTCACATGTGTTGGAATTTGTTGGGAGGAGGAGAGGGTTGTCTGTGTACATGAGGCAGTTGTAACATTGCCTCAAGATTCCCAGATTCACCAGCTGGACCGGAGAGGAGATTGACAACTGACCTTTGGACATGCTAGAATAATATTGGGAATTCCTTAATAATTGAAAACCAGGGCCAGTGGGGAGTGAGGGTGTAGTGCTTTTAATTTTTAGTGCTGACTTATATAATTGCTTTAGTGAGCAAGTGCCAGGTAACTTAAGTGCAATGTGTTACAGGTAACTTAAATGCAAAACGACAAACAGTAACTTTCTTTCAAGTGAAACAAGGAAATAAGTACAGTAAGCAATGCAGATATCACTAGTGAGCCACAGAAGCGCTGAGAAGCCAGGTATTAGGTGGAATTAGCGCTCCAGGAAATAACAAGCAAACAAACAACAAGCATATAAACAAAGCTATATTCAGCAGGCCTGGATCTAGTCTATGCTACAGCAAACAAGGTGTACCAATTTCAGTAAGATACAGTTCAAATATTCAGGCACTATAAACCTTTAACCAGAAATTCCCAGCTCAGAAGGGCAGAGTCCAGCCTCTTCTCCCACAAGAGTGCAGACCACAAACCTTCTTAATGTAAAATAACTGGCCTGAAGCCCAAGTGCCTAAACCAGAACTAATACACTTTAAGAATAACAGACACTGGGCTCTCAATCAGCAGTTCCCAACTTAGAAGGATGAAAGCTACCTGTCCTGCCACCACAGTGCATGCCACAAACCTTCCTAATGTAAAACAACTGGTCTGAAGCCCAAGTGCTTAATCCAAAAGACTTAGAATGACAGCTAAACTTTAATCAAGTTACTACCAAGCAGTAATAAATACAATTGAATACTTTAGAGAATGCCTGGATTAGTGCTCAAGTTACACAAACAAAGCTAGATCCAGCAGGCCCGAATCCAGTCTATGCCACAGCAAACAAGGCGCACCAACTTCAGTAAGAAGCAGTTCAGATATGCATGCACTATAAGCCTTCAATCAGAAATTCCCAGCTCAGAAGGGCAGAGTCCAGCCTCTCCTCCCACAAGAGTGCAGACCACGAACCCTCTTAATGTAAAATAACTGGCCTGAAAGCCTAAGTGCTTAAACCAGAATTAATACACTTTTAGAATAACAGACACTGAGCCCTCAATCAGCAGTTCCCAACCTAGAAGGATGTAAGCTACCTGTTCTGCCACTACAGTGCAGACCACAAACCCTCTCAGTGCAAAACAACTGGTCTGAAGCCCAAGTGTTTAAACCAGAAGGCCTAGAATGAGTTACACCAAGCAGTAATAAATACAATTGAGTACTTTTAAGATGATGCAAAAGTAAAAAAAAGTAGGTAGAAACACAAGTACAGTAAAAGCAGATTAATTAATTTTTTTTTTTTTCTGAACAAGTGCTGAGATCAAAGAAACAGATTTGAGTGCTGAAACTAGAAAACTGGCTAGTTATAAAAACTAAGCTAGAAGGCTTCCCTCCAACACAGAAGGGCTTGGGGCTCAAAAGCCTACAAATAGTCTATACCACTTAACAGGAAAGGCAGGAAACAAGCTTAATTTTTTTTTTCTGTTTCCCAGATGCTCTCTTTGTACACAGTAGGAGTGCCTGAAATCAGAATATGATCTCACTGCACTCAGTTGAGTGAGCAAATGAGATGGGCCCAGAAGGAGTATCCAAACACAAATTTACAAGAGGGGCGGCAGCTGCAAGGCCACTAAGATTAACACCAAAACAAAAACAGGGAGGGTGGGTGGGACAAACTGAAGAGCAGAGTGAAAAGTTCCAGTTCAGCTAAATATTCTTTCCACACAGTTAAAATCAATTTAAATACTGTATTTTTTGGGAAAAAAAAGCAGATAAAGGTACTTAAATTCTCTTATACGTCCAGTTGAATATAACAAGTTGTTAGCCGCCAAAGCTGAGGATTTAAGCAGAAAATATTTCACACTGTACCACTTAAATAGGCAAGGACAGGAAATCAAAGAATGTGACTACCCCCACACCTGTAATTACTAGCAAATAACAAAATTCAGCAAACACTGACTAACTACCAGTTCAGCTAATATTTCTTCCACACTGAAGAGCAGAGTGAAAAGTTCCAGTTCAGCTAAATATTCTTTCCACACAGTTAAAATCAATTTAAATACTGTATTTTTTTGAAAAAAGCAGATAAAGGTACTTAAATTCTCTTATACGTCCAGTTGAATATAACAAGTTGTTAGCCGGCCAAAGCTGAGGTTTTAAGCAGAAAATATTTCACACTGTACCACTTAAATAGGCAAGGACAGGAAATCAAAGAATGTGACTACCCCCACACCTGTAATTACTAGCAAATAACAAAATTCAGCAAACACTGACTAACTACCAGTTCAGCTAATATTTCTTCCACACTGAAGAGCAGAGTGAAAAGTTCCAGTTCAGCTAAATATTCTTTCCACACAGTTAAAATCAATTTAAATACTGTATTTTTCTGAAAAAAAGCAGATAAAGGTACTTAAATTCTCTTATACGTCCAGTTGAATATAACAAGTTGTTAGCCGCCAAAGCTGAGGTTTTAAGCAGAAAATATTTCACACTGTACCACTTAAATAGGCAAGGACAGGAAATCAAAGAATGTGACTACCCCCACACCTGTAATTACTAGCAAATAACAAAATTCAGCAAACACTGACTAACTACCAGTTCAGCTAATATTTCTTCCACACTGAAGAGCAGAGTGAAAAGTTCCAGTTCAGCTAAATATTCTTTCCACACAGTTAAAATCAATTTAAATACTGTATTTTTTTAAAAAATGCAGATATAGGTACTTAAATTCTCTTATACGTCCAGTTGAATATAACAAGTTGTTAGCCGCCAAAGCTGAGGTTTTAAGCAGAAAATATTTCACACTGTACCACTTAAATAGGCAAGGACAGGAAATCAAAGAATGTGACTACCCCCACACCTGTAATTACTAGCAAATAACAAAATTCAGCAAACACTGACTAACTACCAGTTCAGCTAATATTTCTTCCACACTGAAGAGCAGAGTGAAAAGTTCCAGTTCAGCTAAATATTCTTTCCACACAGTTAAAATCAATTTAAATACTGTATTTTTTGAAAAAAAAGCAGATAAAGGTACTTAAATTCTCTTATACGTCCAGTTGAATATAACAAGTTGTTAGCCGCCAAAGCTGAGGTTTTAAGCAGAAAATATTTCACACTGTACCACTTAAATAGGCAAGGACAGGAAATCAAAGAATGTGACTACCCCCACACCTGTAATTACTAGCAAATAACAAAATTCAGCAAACACTGACTAACTACCAGTTCAGCTAATATTTCTTCCACACTGAAGAGCAGAGTGAAAAGTTCCAGTTCAGCTAAATATTCTTTCCACACAGTTAAAATCAATTTAAATACTGTATTTTTTGAAAAAAAAGCAGATAAAGGTACTTAAATTCTCTTATACGTCCAGTTGAATATAACAAGTTGTTAGCCGCCAAAGCTGAGGTTTTAAGCAGAAAATATTTCACACTGTACCACTTAAATAGGCAAGGACAGGAAATCAAAGAATGTGACTACCCCCACACCTGTAATTACTAGCAAATAACAAAATTCAGCAAACACTGACTAACTACCAGTTCAGCTAATATTTCTTCCACACTGAAGAGCAGAGTGAAAAGTTCCAGTTCAGCTAAATATTCTTTCCACACAGTTAAAATCAATTTAAATACTGTATTTTTTGAAAAAAAGGAGATAAAGGTACTTAAATTCTCTTATACGTCCAGTTGAATATAACAAGTTGTTAGCCGCCAAAGCTGAGGTTTTAAGCAGAAAATATTTCACACTGTACCACTTAAATAGGCAAGGACAGGAAATCAAAGAATGTGACTACCCCCACACCTGTAATTACTAGCAAATAACAAAATTCAGCAAACACTGACTAACTACCAGTTCAGCTAATATTTCTTCCACACTGAAGAGCAGAGTGAAAAGTTCCAGTTCAGCTAAATATTCTTTCCACACAGTTAAAATCAATTTAAATACTGTATTTTTTGAAAAAAAGCAGATAAAGGTACTTAAATTCTCTTATACGTCCAGTTGAATATAACAAGTTGTAGCCGGCCAAAGCTGAGGTTTTTAAGCAGAAAATATTTCACACTGTACCACTTAAATAGGCAAGGACAGGAAATCAAAGAATGTGACTACCCCCACACCTGTAATTACTAGCAAATAACAAAATTCAGCAAACACTGACTAACTACCAGTTCAGCTAATATTTCTTCCACACTGAAGAGCAGAGTGAAAAGTTCCAGTTCAGCTAAATATTCTTTCCACACAGTTAAAATCAATTTAAATACTGTATTTTTTGAAAAAAGCAGATAAAGGTACTTAAATTCTCTTATACGTCCAGTTGAATATAACAAGTTGTTAGCCGCCAAAGCTGAGGTTTTAAGCAGAAAATATTTCACACTGTACCACTTAAATAGGCAAGGACAGGAAATCAAAGAATGTGACTACCCCCACACCTGTAATTACTAGCAAATAACAAAATTCAGCAAACACTGACTAACTACCAGTTCAGCTAATATTTCTTCCACACTGAAGAGCAGAGTGAAAAGTTCCAGTTCAGCTAAATATTCTTTCCACACAGTTAAAATCAATTTAAATACTGTATTTCTTTGAAACAAAAAGCAGATAAAGGTACTTAAATTCTCTTATACGTCCAGTTGAATATAACAAGTTGTTAGCCAGCCAAAGCTGAGGTTTTTAAGCAGAAAATATTTCACACTGTACCACTTAAATAGGCAAGGACAGGAAATCAAAGAATGTGACTACCCCCACACCTGTAATTACTAGCAAATAACAAAATTCAGCAAACACTGACTAACTACCAGTTCAGCTAATATTTCTTCCACACTGAAGAGCAGAGTGAAAAGTTCCAGTTCAGCTAAATATTCTTTCCACACAGTTAAAATCAATTTAAATACTGTATTTTTTGAAAAAAAGCAGATAAAGGTACTTAAATTCTCTTATACGTCCAGTTGAATATAACAAGTTGTTAGCCGGCCAAAGCTGAGGTTTTAAGCAGAAAATATTTCACACTGTACCACTTAAATAGGCAAGGACAGGAAATCAAAGAATGTGACTACCCCCACACCTGTAATTACTAGCAAATAACAAAATTCAGCAAACACTGACTAACTACCAGTTCAGCTAATATTTCTTCCACACTGAAGAGCAGAGTGAAAAGTTCCAGTTCAGCTAAATATTCTTTCCACACAGTTAAAATCAATTTAAATACTGTATTTTTTGAAAAAAAGCAGATAAAGGTACTTAAATTCTCTTATACGTCCAGTTGAATATAACAAGTTGTTAGCCGCCAAAGCTGAGGTTTTAAGCAGAAAATATTTCACACTGTACCACTTAAATAGGCAAGGACAGGAAATCAAAGAATGTGACTACCCCCACACCTGTAATTACTAGCAAATAACAAAATTCAGCAAACACTGACTAACTACCAGTTCAGCTAATATTTCTTCCACACTGAAGAGCAGAGTGAAAAGTTCCAGTTCAGCTAAATATTCTTTCCACACAGTTAAAATCAATTTAAATACTGTATTTTTTTGAAAACACAAAAGCAGATAAAGGTACTTAAATTCTCTTATAGGTGCAGTTGAATATAACAAGTTGTTAGCCGCCAAAGCTGAGGTTTTAAGCAGAAAATATTTCACACTGTACCACTTAAATAGGCAAGGACAGGAAATCAAAGAATGTGACTACCCCCACACCTGTAATTACTAGCAAATAACAAAATTCAGCAAACACTGACTAACTACCAGTTCAGCTAATATTTCTTCCACACTGAAGAGCAGAGTGAAAAGTTCCAGTTCAGCTAAATATTCTTTCCACACAGTTAAAATCAATTTAAATACTGTATTTTTTGAAAAAAAGCAGATAAAGGTACTTAAATTCTCTTATACGTCCAGTTGAATATAACAAGTTGTTTGCCGGCCAAAGCTGAGGTTTTTAAGCAGAAAATATTTCACACTGTACCACTTAAATAGGCAAGGACAGGAAATCAAAGAATGTGACTACCCCCACACCTGTAATTACTAGCAAATAACAAAATTCAGCAAACACTGACTAACTACCAGTTCAGCTAATATTTCTTCCACACTGAAGAGCAGAGTGAAAAGTTCCAGTTCAGCTAAATATTCTTTCCACACAGTTAAAATCAATTTAAATACTGTATTTTTTGAAAAAAAGCAGATAAAGGTACTTAAATTCTCTTATACGTCCAGTTGAATATAACAAGTTGTTAGCCGCCAAAGCTGAGGTTTTAAGCAGAAAATATTTCACACTGTACCACTTAAATAGGCAAGGACAGGAAATCAAAGAATGTGACTACCCCCACACCTGTAATTACTAGCAAATAACAAAATTCAGCAAACACTGACTAACTACCAGTTCAGCTAATATTTCTTCCACACTGAAGAGCAGAGTGAAAAGTTCCAGTTCAGCTAAATATTCTTTCCACACAGTTAAAATCAATTTAAATACTGTATTTTTTGAAAAAAAAGCAGATAAAGGTACTTAAATTCTCTTATACGTCCAGTTGAATATAACAAGTTGTTAGCCGCCCAAAGCTGAGGTTTTAAGCAGAAAATATTTCACACTGTACCACTTAAATAGGCAAGGACAGGAAATCAAAGAATGTGACTACCCCCACACCTGTAATTACTAGCAAATAACAAAATTCAGCAAACACTGACTAACTACCAGTTCAGCTAATATTTCTTCCACACTGAAGAGCAGAGTGAAAAGTTCCAGTTCAGCTAAATATTCTTTCCACACAGTTAAAATCAATTTAAATACTGTATTTTTTGACAAATGAAGCAGATAGAGGTACTTAAATTCTCTTATACGTCCAGTTGAATATAACAAGTTGTTAGCCGCCAAAGCTGAGGTTTTAAGCAGAAAATATTTCACACTGTACCACTTAAATAGGCAAGGACAGGAAATCAAAGAATGTGACTACCCCCACACCTGTAATTACTAGCAAATAACAAAATTCAGCAAACACTGACTAACTACCAGTTCAGCTAATATTTCTTCCACACTGAAGAGCAGAGTGAAAAGTTCCAGTTCAGCTAAATATTCTTTCCACACAGTTAAAATCAATTTAAATACTGTATTTTTTGAAAAAAAAGCAGATAAAGGTACTTAAATTCTCTTATACGTCCAGTTGAATATAACAAGTTGTTAGCCGCCAAAGCTGAGGTTTTAAGCAGAAAATATTTCACACTGTACCACTTAAATAGGCAAGGACAGGAAATCAAAGAATGTGACTACCCCCACACCTGTAATTACTAGCAAATAACAAAATTCAGCAAACACTGACTAACTACCAGTTCAGCTAATATTTCTTCCACACTGAAGAGCAGAGTGAAAAGTTCCAGTTCAGCTAAATATTCTTTCCACACAGTTAAAATCAATTTAAATACTGTATTTTTTGAAAAAAAAGCAGATAAAGGTACTTAAATTCTCTTATACGTCCAGTTGAATATAACAAGTTGTTAGCCGCCAAAGCTGAGGTTTTTAAGCAGAAAATATTTCACACTGTACCACTTAAATAGGCAAGGACAGGAAATCAAAGAATGTGACTACCCCCACACCTGTAATTACTAGCAAATAACAAAATTCAGCAAACACTGACTAACTACCAGTTCAGCTAATATTTCTTCCACACTGAAGAGCAGAGTGAAAAGTTCCAGTTCAGCTAAATATTCTTTCCACACAGTTAAAATCAATTTAAATACTGTATTTTTTGAAAAAAAAAGCAGATAAAGGTACTTAAATTCTCTTATACGTCCAGTTGAATATAACAAGTTGTTAGCCGGCCAAAGCTGAGGTTTTTAAGCAGAAAATATTTCACACTGTACCACTTAAATAGGCAAGGACAGGAAATCAAAGAATGTGACTACCCCCACACCTGTAATTACTAGCAAATAACAAAATTCAGCAAACACTGACTAACTACCAGTTCAGCTAATATTTCTTCCACACTGAAGAGCAGAGTGAAAAGTTCCAGTTCAGCTAAATATTCTTTCCACACAGTTAAAATCAATTTAAATACTGTATTTTTTGAAAAAAAAGCAGATAAAGGTACTTAAATTCTCTTATACGTCCAGTTGAATATAACAAGTTGTTAGCCGGCCAAAGCTGAGGTTTTAAGCAGAAAATATTTCACACTGTACCACTTAAATAGGCAAGGACAGGAAATCAAAGAATGTGACTACCCCCACACCTGTAATTACTAGCAAATAACAAAATTCAGCAAACACTGACTAACTACCAGTTCAGCTAATATTTCTTCCACACTGAAGAGCAGAGTGAAAAGTTCCAGTTCAGCTAAATATTCTTTCCACACAGTTAAAATCAATTTAAATACTGTATTTTTTTGAAAAAAAATGCAGATAAAGGTACTTAAATTCTCTTATACGTCCAGTTGAATATAACAAGTTGTTAGCCGGCCAAAGCTGAGGATTTAAGCAGAAAATATTTCACACTGTACCACTTAAATAGGCAAGGACAGGAAATCAAAGAATGTGACTACCCCCACACCTGTAATTACTAGCAAATAACAAAATTCAGCAAACACTGACTAACTACCAGTTCAGCTAATATTTCTTCCACACTGAAGAGCAGAGTGAAAAGTTCCAGTTCAGCTAAATATTCTTTCCACACAGTTAAAATCAATTTAAATACTGTATTTTTTGAAAAAAGCAGATAAAGGTACTTAAATTCTCTTATACGTCCAGTTGAATATAACAAGTTGTTAGCCGGCCAAAGCTGAGGTTTTAAGCAGAAAATATTTCACACTGTACCACTTAAATAGGCAAGGACAGGAAATCAAAGAATGTGACTACCCCCACACCTGTAATTACTAGCAAATAACAAAATTCAGCAAACACTGACTAACTACCAGTTCAGCTAATATTTCTTCCACACTGAAGAGCAGAGTGAAAAGTTCCAGTTCAGCTAAATATTCTTTCCACACAGTTAAAATCAATTTAAATACTGTATTTTTGAAAAAAGCAGATAAAGGTACTTAAATTCTCTTATACGTCCAGTTGAATATAACAAGTTGTTAGCCGGCCAAAGCTGAGGTTTTTAAGCAGAAAATATTTCACACTGTACCACTTAAATAGGCAAGGACAGGAAATCAAAGAATGTGACTACCCCCACACCTGTAATTACTAGCAAATAACAAAATTCAGCAAACACTGACTAACTACCAGTTCAGCTAATATTTCTTCCACACTGAAGAGCAGAGTGAAAAGTTCCAGTTCAGCTAAATATTCTTTCCACACAGTTAAAATCAATTTAAATACTGTATTTTTTGAAAAAAAAAGCAGATAAAGGTACTTAAATTCTCTTATACGTCCAGTTGAATATAACAAGTTGTTAGCCGCCAAAGCTGAGGTTTTAAGCAGAAAATATTTCACACTGTACCACTTAAATAGGCAAGGACAGGAAATCAAAGAATGTGACTACCCCCACACCTGTAATTACTAGCAAATAACAAAATTCAGCAAACACTGACTAACTACCAGTTCAGCTAATATTTCTTCCACACTGAAGAGCAGAGTGAAAAGTTCCAGTTCAGCTAAATATTCTTTCCACACAGTTAAAATCAATTTAAATACTGTATTTTTTGAAAAAAGCAGATAAAGGTACTTAAATTCTCTTATACGTCTAGTTGAATATAACAAGTTGTTAGCCGCCAAAGCTGAGGTTTTAAGCAGAAAATATTTCACACTGTACCACTTAAATAGGCAAGGACAGGAAATCAAAGAATGTGACTACCCCCACACCTGTAATTACTAGCAAATAACAAAATTCAGCAAACACTGACTAACTACCAGTTCAGCTAATATTTCTTCCACACTGAAGAGCAGAGTGAAAAGTTCCAGTTCAGCTAAATATTCTTTCCACACAGTTAAAATCAATTTAAATACTGTATTTTTGAAAAAAAGCAGATAAAGGTACTTAAATTCTCTTATACGTCCAGTTGAATATAACAAGTTGTTAGCCGCCAAAGCTGAGGTTCTAAGCAGAAAATATTTCACACTGTACCACTTAAATAGGCAAGGACAGGAAATCAAAGAATGTGACTACCCCCACACCTGTAATTACTAGCAAATAACAAAATTCAGCAAACACTGACTAACTACCAGTTCAGCTAATATTTCTTCCACACTGAAGAGCAGAGTGAAAAGTTCCAGTTCAGCTAAATATTCTTTCCACACAGTTAAAATCAATTTAAATACTGTATTTTTTGAAAAAAAAGCAGATAAAGGTACTTAAATTCTCTTATACGTCCAGTTGAATATAACAAGTTGTTAGCCGGCCAAAGCTGAGGTTTTAAGCAGAAAATATTTCACACTGTACCACTTAAATAGGCAAGGACAGGAAATCAAAGAATGTGACTACCCCCACACCTGTAATTACTAGCAAATAACAAAATTCAGCAAACACTGACTAACTACCAGTTCAGCTAATATTTCTTCCACACTGAAGAGCAGAGTGAAAAGTTCCAGTTCAGCTAAATATTCTTTCCACACAGTTAAAATCAATTTAAATACTGTATTTTTTGAAAAAAAGCAGATAAAGGTACTTAAATTCTCTTATACGTCCAGTTGAATATAACAAGTTGTTAGCCGGCCAAAGCTGAGGTTTTTAAGCAGAAAATATTTCACACTGTACCACTTAAATAGGCAAGGACAGGAAATCAAAGAATGTGACTACCCCCACACCTGTAATTACTAGCAAATAACAAAATTCAGCAAACACTGACTAACTACCAGTTCAGCTAATATTTCTTCCACACTGAAGAGCAGAGTGAAAAGTTCCAGTTCAGCTAAATATTCTTTCCACACAGTTAAAATCAATTTAAATACTGTATTTGTTTTGAAAAAAAAAAGCAGATAAAGGTACTTAAATTCTCTTATACGTCCAGTTGAATATAACAAGTTGTTAGCCGGCCAAAGCTGAGGTTTTAAGCAGAAAATATTTCACACTGTACCACTTAAATAGGCAAGGACAGGAAATCAAAGAATGTGACTACCCCCACACCTGTAATTACTAGCAAATAACAAAATTCAGCAAACACTGACTAACTACCAGTTCAGCTAATATTTCTTCCACACTGAAGAGCAGAGTGAAAAGTTCCAGTTCAGCTAAATATTCTTTCCACACAGTTAAAATCAATTTAAATACTGTATATTTTTTAAAAAAACAGATAAAGGTACTTAAATTCTCTTATACGTCCAGTTGAATATAACAAGTTGTTAGCCGGCCAAAGCTGAGGTTTTAAGCAGAAAATATTTCACACTGTACCACTTAAATAGGCAAGGACAGGAAATCAAAGAATGTGACTACCCCCACACCTGTAATTACTAGCAAATAACAAAATTCAGCAAACACTGACTAACTACCAGTTCAGCTAATATTTCTTCCACACTGAAGAGCAGAGTGAAAAGTTCCAGTTCAGCTAAATATTCTTTCCACACAGTTAAAATCAATTTAAATACTGTATTTTTTGGGGGGAAAAAAGCAGATAAAGGTACTTAAATTCTCTTATACGTCCAGTTGAATATAACAAGTTGTTAGCCGGCCAAAGCTGAGGTTTTAAGCAGAAAATATTTCACACTGTACCACTTAAATAGGCAAGGACAGGAAATCAAAGAATGTGACTACCCCCACACCTGTAATTACTAGCAAATAACAAAATTCAGCAAACACTGACTAACTACCAGTTCAGCTAATATTTCTTCCACACTGAAGAGCAGAGTGAAAAGTTCCAGTTCAGCTAAATATTCTTTCCACACAGTTAAAATCAATTTAAATACTGTATTTTTGAAAAAAAAGCAGATAAAGGTACTTAAATTCTCTTATACGTCCAGTTGAATATAACAAGTTGTTAGCCGCCCAAAGCTGAGGTTTTTAAGCAGAAAATATTTCACACTGTACCACTTAAATAGGCAAGGACAGGAAATCAAAGAATGTGACTACCCCCACACCTGTAATTACTAGCAAATAACAAAATTCAGCAAACACTGACTAACTACCAGTTCAGCTAATATTTCTTCCACACTGAAGAGCAGAGTGAAAAGTTCCAGTTCAGCTAAATATTCTTTCCACACAGTTAAAATCAATTTAAATACTGTATTTTTTGGAAAAAAAAAGCAGATAAAGGTACTTAAATTCTCTTATACGTCCAGTTGAATATAACAAGTTGTTAGCCGGCCAAAGCTGAGGTTTTTAAGCAGAAAATATTTCACACTGTACCACTTAAATAGGCAAGGACAGGAAATCAAAGAATGTGACTACCCCCACACCTGTAATTACTAGCAAATAACAAAATTCAGCAAACACTGACTAACTACCAGTTCAGCTAATATTTCTTCCACACTGAAGAGCAGAGTGAAAAGTTCCAGTTCAGCTAAATATTCTTTCCACACAGTTAAAATCAATTTAAATACTGTATTTTGTTGAAAAAAAAGCAGATAAAGGTACTTAAATTCTCTTATACGTCCAGTTGAATAAAACAAGTTGTTAGCCGGCCAAAGCTGAGGTTTTTAAGCAGAAAATATTTCACACTGTACCACTTAAATAGGCAAGGACAGGAAATCAAAGAATGTGACTACCCCCACACCTGTAATTACTAGCAAATAACAAAATTCAGCAAACACTGACTAACTACCAGTTCAGCTAATATTTCTTCCACACTGAAGAGCAGAGTGAAAAGTTCCAGTTCAGCTAAATATTCTTTCCACACAGTTAAAATCAATTTAAATACTGTATTTTTTGAAAAAAAGCAGATAAAGGTACTTAAATTCTCTTATACGTCCAGTTGAATAAAACCAGTTGTTAGCCGCCAAAGCTGAGGTTTTAAGCAGAAAATATTTCACACTGTACCACTTAAATAGGCAAGGACAGGAAATCAAAGAATGTGACTACCCCACACCTGTAATTACTAGCAAATAACAAAATTCAGCAAACACTGACTAACTACCAGTTCAGCTAATATTTCTTCCACACTGAAGAGCAGAGTGAAAAGTTCCAGTTCAGCTAAATATTCTTTCCACACAGTTAAAATCAATTTAAATACTGTATTTTTTTGAAAAAAAAAAGCAGATAAAGGTACTTAAATTCTCTTATACGCCCAGTTGAATATAACAAGTTGTTAGCCGCCAAAGCTGAGGTTTTTAAGCAGAAAATATTTCACACTGTACCACTTAAATAGGCAAGGACAGGAAATCAAAGAATGTGACTACCCCCACACCTGTAATTACTAGCAAATAACAAAATTCAGCAAACACTGACTAACTACCAGTTCAGCTAATATTTCTTCCACACTGAAGAGCAGAGTGAAAAGTTCCAGTTCAGCTAAATATTCTTTCCACACAGTTAAAATCAATTTAAATACTGTATTTTTTTGAAAAAAAAAGCAGATAAAGGTACTTAAATTCTCTTATACGTCCAGTTGAATATAACAAGTTGATAAACGGCCAAAGCTGAGGATTTTAAGCAGAAAATATTTCACACTGTACCACTTAAATAGGCAAGGACAGGAAATCAAAGAATGTGACTACCCCCACACCTGTAATTACTAGCAAATAACAAAATTCAGCAAACACTGACTAACTCCCAGTTCAGCTAATATTTCTTCCACACTGAAGAGCAGAGTGAAAAGTTCCAGTTCAGCTAAATATTCTTTCCACACAGTTAAAATCAATTTAAATACTGTATTTTTTTGAAAAATAAAGCAGATAAAGGTACTTAAATTCTCTTATACGTCCAGTTGAATATAACAAGTTGTTAGCCGGCCAAAGCTGAGGTTTTTATGCAGAAAATATTTCACACTGTACCACTTAAATAGGCAAGGACAGGAAATCAAAGAATGTGACTACATTCCACACCTGTAATTACTAGCAAATAACAAAATTCAGCAAACACTGACTAACTCTGTGTTCAGCTGATGCTATTGCTTACCTGCCTCAAAACTAATCAAACGAACCAGAGTAGAAGCTAAAATTCCCACCATCTGGAAAATATCCTATGTAATCCCACTTCACAAAGGAGGCAGCTCTACTGAATTCTCCAATTATAGGCCAATAGCTATACTCTCTCCACTTGCAAAGATTATGGAAAAATGTATTCATAGGCAATTCATGGACCACCTAATCCAAAATTGCCTTATGGCAGACACTCAGCATGGCTTCCGTCCTCATCACAGCACTACTTCAGGCCTCCTAGCCTTTACTAACACCATAAACTATAATTGCAACAATAATTATATATCCTCAGCCCTCTTTTTGGATCTTTCTAAGGCATACGATATGGTTGATCACCAACTTGTAATCCACACCCTGCAAACATTCTGTCTAGATACTGGAGCCCTTCAGTGGTTTCAATCCTACCTGAATGGTCGACAGCAGGCTGGCCTGTGGCAGAACAAATGCTCTAACCTTCTACCTAACACCCTCAGAGTACCACAAAGCTCTATATTAGGGCCCTTGCTGTTCTCCATCTTCATTAACAACCTTTATACTGTCATCCCAAAAGTCAGCTGTATCCAATATGCTGATGACTCTACTCTGATTTGCTCAGCCACATCTCCAGTAGAGTTATGGTCAGCTACCCAGTCCACCTTTAATACAATAGAAAACTGGCTTTCTGAACATTGTCTGATCCTAAATCCCAAAAAAAACTAAACTGCTCTTATTTCACCAACACGTAGGTCTACCGCTTTCATCTTTACCATAAAATCAAATGATGGCACAATAATCTCCCCTGACCCATCTACTAAACTATTAGCTGTCATCATAGACAATAATCTCAAATGTGACCTACATGTTAACCAAACTATCAAAACCATCAATAAAAAACTAGGGTCACTTTACAGAATAAAAGCCTTCCTAACCCCTCCAGCTAAAATTGCCATAGCTCGCTCACACCTTCTTTCAACCCTTCTGTATGCATCCCCTCTACTCTCGAATATGAACAAGACTGTCCTTAACAAACACTCAATTTGCTACAACCACATTGCCAGGTTTGCCACTGGGCTGCCTTTTAGGACACATCATTGCATCAATCTAAATCAGCTTAGTTGGCTTGAACTACCTAGCCTAATACAGTATAACCAAATGATTATGGCCTATAAAATCCTCTATAATCCGGACAATACTCCTGCACTTAAAGATATTATCACCCCCTATAACAATCCTAGACTGCTTCGATCCTCTAACAAACTACTAATTCAGACTAGCAAAATTACTAACACAGCCGGTGATTCTCTCTTTGCAAACTCTGTAAGTAGATCCTGGAACTCACTTCCAGCTGATATTACCTTACTTTCCACCTTAGGTGAATTTAAAACTAGACTCAAACAACATTTGTCACTTAACTGGCTATGTCAATGTATCAAGCCTGGCTAACTCGAATGTGTAAAACCTTTTAACCAGTTTACTGTGTAATTTAATTTAATCCTGACTTGTGCTCAGGACTAACTTTAACCTGTGGAACTTGTTTAACTTGCTTACTTATGTAATCTCTGTAAATAATCTGTTTGTAATATGTAATGCTGGTATTATGTAATGCTGTATCTGCTTACCCTTGGAGCTTTTCTCCCGGGCCTCCGCTGAAAATGGACATGCATCCAGTCGGACTATCACGGTCAACAAATGTAAGATAAATAAATAAATAAATAAAAAATATTACAGTGACTACAATACAAGTCAGACATTGACACGCACTGACAGCATGCTGAACACACTGGGACATATGTGGGGACTCAGAATAGCATCCTGTCTGAGCATCACACACCTCCGCAGCTGGCACACAGGCATATGTTCCGTCAGAATGGAGCACATGCCACACATGGCACACACATCCTGTGTGCCACACACTCACAGCCTGTAGGGCTACACAACACACCTGCTACAGACGTGTCAGGTACCTGTCTTGGGTGCTGCACTGGAGTCCCGCTCAACAGGCTGTATCTGGTGAAGGTCACAGTGATATGCCTCAGGGGCACTATGGTCCACCACAAAACACATGCATACAGGTCAGTCAGAGGCATGGACACATATGACTCACTCATTGACCATGCCACTATGGCTGGCCTGAGACATACCTCCCTGGACTACATGATAGGGAACATAGAATGGATCTCTCAGCATGTGGCACAGGCCAGTATGAGCCTGATCTTGGTTGCCAACATACCCTCACCAGGTATGCTACCACTATATGAAGGAAGGGTGTTGTATGTCTACATTCTGCTCAGTCTCCAATGTCATTCATAGGGTATCCGCTGGCTGTCAACGTGTGCTTACATGCTAGGGAAGCCACAATGATGTGCAAGGGTCATCTTGCACGTGAC